>NC_084796.1:32801314-33104344 GCF_963169125.1 Humulus lupulus | reverse complement strand
GTGCTGGGGCCATTTGTTGGGGCTGCGGCTGCGGCGGAGGCTGAGGCTGAGTTTGAGCCTGTTGGCGTTGTTGCTGCAAAAGTTCCTCAACTTGCTGTCGCAGTCTGGCGATCTCTGCGGTGTTGTCAGCTGGTGGTGCCGGTGCGTTGCGGGGGGCAGTAGTATGCACTCCCCTTCGGCGAACTGGAGGGCTTCATTGGTCGCTGGAACATCGTTGGAGGCGTTTCCATTGGTGCGTGCAGATCTTTGGAGCGACATCTTCACCAAAAGTTCTAACAGTCGAGAACATGTTAGAACTTACCCTAATAGGCTCTAAGGCAAAACTTATTCTAAAACAAACATATCTCAGACCTATTTATTATGACTTCTTATGAAAAGATTATATAGGTCTTTATTTATTATTAGAGTGGGTTTCTATACTTAGAAAAACAAGTCATCTTTATTTTCTAAGTGTGTTTCTAATCATCCTATATGACTTAATCCTCAGGCTCGAAACTTATCTTTGTTCCAAAGTTAACCATATTGAGGGAGGGCTGGGATCAGTAAAATCGTTCCCACTACTATGGCCCCCTAACTCTCAATAAGGAAACTTCGTTCATTGATTTGTATCCACCCTCACCGAACTTAGTCATTATTCATTTTATTTATTACTTATTATGATTGCGGAAAAAATCAAACTCATACATGTCATTCAAAAATAACAATTGTATTTATTTTGAAAAAGGTTTTCACTAAAACAATCATACATGCAAAGATAATAAATAAAATAAATAACGAAAAATAAACTAATTTACAATTATTATTAACTGAAAACATAAGGCTAAAACGTTAACTAAACACATAATCAAAACAACTAAAACATAAACACTTACATTGGCGGTTAGATTCGGAGCTTTGAGTGTGTGTATTGAGGAGAACTTCATGCGAAGGAACCATTTCTCTGATACCAACTGTAATGACCCACTAATCTAGACTATTTGGACCATTAACGAAACTATACATAAAACTTACATTTTTACGAAAATACCATAATGTTATTGAGTAACTTGTAAAATAAGAGTTACTTACAAATAAATATAATACTAAGAAGGATATGGGATCCCATTGTCTTTAAAAACAAAACATGATTTAAAATAAAAGACATTACATAAATGGTGCGGAAAATTCATGTAAAAAGACATAAAACAGAAACTACATCCTCGAATCGAATAACGCTCGGCCCCTTGACTCCATTCACCATCGATACACATCCTCTAAGCGTCACGAATCTTTCCGCCTCTAAAGCTTATTTCCTGCACATAAACAGAAAGGAATGAGCCTAATGCCCAGCAAGGAAAAATCTAACACATAGTCATACAAATCAATTTCATAATAACGTAAAGACATATCATAACACATAATACACTTATTATAATAGCCATTATTACTTAGGGTCCCATAGACTAAACAAGCTTATGCCCATGAGATTAGTGGGGTCCTACCAGCTAAATAGGCATATGCCCACAATCTTTTTGGGGTCTTGTTAGTCAAATAGGGCATAAGCCCAAGCCTACAAACAAACACATTTATAACATATTCATAACATATCATAACATAACACATAAGATAACATAAACATAAACATATAGATTCTAGCCTATTTTCCTTACCAAAGTTACCGGGATATGATGGACTGAGTTGGGACTTTTGGAACACTCCTAAACCATATGAGAAAGAGTGAGTCTTAAGAAGAAGAAATGAAAATGAATAGGAAGACTAAACCATTGAGAAATATGCTTACCACAACTTATGTGCTTAAGAACTTGGATTCCCTAACCAAAATAAGAATGAGGTTAGGGGACTAAGTAGAAGGCTTTGAGAAAGAAAATAACATGAAACAAATGAAATAAAGTTTCGGGTTTACCTCAAAGACTTGTAAGACCAATCTACACCTCAAACCGAAATACCCTAAAACCTTACTTCCCAAAGTGTTTGATAAGCTTATGATGATCAAGCTTATGATTCCCCAACCCAGGTGTTTAACTCTCACACTCTCCTAGCAATCTTGCAGCCTATGAACTTAGAGTAAAAGGTGAATAATGGCTGGGTACTAGGTCCTATTCATAGAGTTCTAGGAATAAAAATCTTCTTTTTAGCTTTGAATAAAAATAATAAATTTAATTGAAAATATTTGAATATCCTTCAGCTAAAGGCTTAGGAATTGTTCAAATTTTTCAGAGAGATTTAAGGATTCAAAGCTTGATTTTTAAAATAATAAAAACAAATAGAATCCTAACTTCTAACTCCCTAAATCTCGTAACTCTAAACTCCTCTTCAGTAAAATCAACATATCTAACGCTGTAGAACTCCGATTTGGACTCTCTTTATACCGTTAGAAAGATCATTCAATTATCTACAACTTTTAAGAAATACTATTTTTCGAAATTCCTAATATAACTGGGTCAAAAATAGGTCGGAAGTTACAGTACCCTAAAGTTACGAAAAATCTATTTACAACCTAATTCACAAATAAATAAAATTGTGACAATTATCATGCTCCTATCAGATTTTGGTGAATACTAAGTCTTATATTTCTCTTATTTTATCATTAAAATAATAATTCGTTAATAATCATACATAAGACAAGTGTTACTATCTTATTGGGTTTATCTAAACCTTATAATACAATAAATATCATCATCAATATCAGTCATATTAATCAAATCTTAGGTTAAAATTAATATTCTTAAACTATAGGTTAAACTTAGAAAATCTACAAGTACTACTATGAGTGTCCAAATAATTCCCGGTCTGATCCAAAAATCCACAGTAACAAAGATAATACTATACATACTATAATACTACTAAATAATTAGCTAAGTAAAGTTCTTGGACTCTACACCCTCCTGATAAATTCTTCTAGGGTGGCAGCTTTATTGCGCTGCATGTCGTCCCAGAGCGGGGACCCGGCCCGGATTCTAGACTGTAGTTCCACCAGGCGCTGCCCGTCATCAACCTTCGTCTTGGAGGCTTCCTCAGTGAAGCGCTGGATGTAGGCCCTCAACGTTTCCGCGGGCATTTGCTTAATATTGGTGAGGGCGCTGATCTGCATGTCCATCCTCATGGCGGCCACGAACTGCTTTCGGAAAGCCGACTGTAGCCCGGACCATGTTTGGATGGACCCCGGTTTAAGCCTTTTCCACCACTCTTCGGCGGGACCGCCCAACGTGATGGAAAAGCAGAGGCATTTGCCGTCGTCGCTGACGTGAGCCACGGTCATGAGTCGGTTGTACCGGGACAGATGATCCCTAGGATCCGTCCTTCCAGTGTAGGCGGCGAGGCTTGGCATCTTGAACCCCTTGGGCAATACGGCGTCCAGGATATGTCTCGCGCACGGCTCTTTGTCCTCTTCGTCAGAGTCAGTGTCCGCGCCTTCCTGCTTGCGAACCAAGCGGTCGGTGACCTTCTGTAATGCTGCCATTTGCTCCATGAGCTGCCTGGCCGCGCTATCCCCCAGGGGGATTCCCTCGTTCCGCCTGTCGTTTATGTCGTTCCTGAGGTCACCGTTTCGAGGAAGGATTTTTTGCTTGCGGGCCCACTCTTTCCGGGCATTCAGTCCGTCACGTAAATCTACCCGGGAAGTGTCGTCCCCGGAGCTGAGAGCGTTACGATCCTCGCGGCGGGATCGTTCCCGATGGTTCTTGTAGACCGAGGCACTCGGGTGCAAAGACTTTTCCCTCCCGTTCGCCCTTGGGGCGGGCCGGGGCTGACCGTCCCGCGGCCGTACTCCCTGCGGATCGATTGGGTGGCCTCGTCCTGGGACAAGGCGCACCTTCTCTTTCCTATGTAACGGCCGCGAACGTGCCCCGGCTTTATTGACGGGGGTAGTCTTTTTCCGAGTCGTCCGTCGCTCCTTGTCCGAGACTTTCAGTGCCGTGTCGGGGAGATGCTCTGGGGGACGGATCGGGCTGGCACCCCTGGGGCCCCCGGCTTGCGCTTGGGGAGCGAGTTGTTGCGTTTCTGGCTGCGGGCCAGCTATGGGGTTGGCTGCCGGGCCCTGCGCGGCCATCAGTGCTTGCAGGGCTCGCAGAGAGTCCTGCACCCGGCAGTGCGCCTCCGCCTGTTCAGCCATCCTGGCTTCCTGATCCAGGATCTGCTGCCTCAGCCTAGTCACCTCCGAGTCTTGCTGATCGTCGCGAGGGACCCCGGGGTCCGCGGCTTCATCGTGATACTCCCCCTCGTTCTCCTCCTCGTAGTACTCTTCTTCGTTTTCTACTTCGTACTCTGCCTCACCTTCGTAATCTTGCGACTCGCCTTGGTGGGAGGTCTGAGGAGGCACGTCTTCAGGCAGGTCTTGAGGGATGTGCTGAGAAGGCAGTGGGTCTCCGTTGCCCTGTTCTGGGTTGGTAGGGTCGAAGGTGGTGTGACGCGTGTTCACCATCGTAGTAAAGGCCTGACGTCGGCGCTAGCTTTCCTTCAGCTCTCAATGAAAGCACCAAACTGTTTACCGAGATTTTCGGCAACTATCTTAATGAAGGATATTTACTGATAATAATAATGAAAATGGAAGATCGACGCAAGGGTTTTACGTGGTTGGGGCGTTAACTAGCCTTAGTCCACGAGTCCATGTATAAATCTGTATTAGAGCTAGGATAAGCTTTTACAATGGAGTTTTCTAATTATATTTGAACAGGGGTTCTGCCTTCTCTCTCCTCTTCTACGTTGTATTACAACTCATATTTATAGGACGAGGGGGACATCAGGTTTGGGCCGGATCCGACCCGGACCCATCCGAGGAATGTGCACCAGGGACCTCCCTAGTGGAGGCCCCAGCTAAAAAGATATACAGCACACCAAATCCAAACCAGCTCAGACCCAATTAGTTGCCCTGAGACGCAAGCATTCCCCCGACAAAACGGCACTTTGGCTCTGACCACTTCGAGTCACGAGGCCGATTTGGGAGACAAGACCGGTCAGAGTACTTGGCTGCGCAGTCCTGACACACCAGCAGATAATCCCAAGGTGACCCTTTCTGCAGTTGAAAAGTGGGGGGACAAGGCTCACGCGAAATGAGGAGGTTTTAGTGTCCTGGACGCCTGGGGAAGAAGCGGTCCAGGTTCGTTTACTCCTGGCCCGCTACGTTTACTCCGAGCCCGGACCATTCTAGTGCCGGGACAGGGATGCGATGGCCGCGACAGTTCGGGTACTCCGGACATTGCCGGGACCGTTCAAGCTGGAGACGAACCCGGAGGAACGTCCCGGACCCATATATGCAGGCCCAGTCCGGAGTCCTCGGGCAAGGCCCAAATACCGAGTTGGTCCCCTGACCGTGGGCCAGGGCAAAGGCCCAAAACCCTGACAGGAAATGGGGATAACAATAACAATACAACTAAATAAGAAGAACAAGAGGAACACAAGAATGAAAACACAAACAAACTCTCACACAACCAAAGTGTAGAGTAGTGGGGATCACCAACTTGAACAAGGTTCAAGACCTTTGTCCAAAAGCGTATTTCCCCCTATTCTCTAAGCACTAAGGGATCTCTCTAGGAAATAGCTCTCTGGAATTATCAAGCCTTTTGGTGTATTTTTCAGCCAAGTGCTTTGTGGATGAAAAATGGTGTGTCTTACAAGTGAGCATTAGGCTCCTATTTATAGAGTTTTGAGATACCCTTTGAATTTCAAATTCCACCAACCCCCATGGTTGTTACCAATGATTAATTGGATGTTTTATGGAATTAAAATAGAGATTTGGGAGTTACTTGGCTGTTGGAAACGTTCAAAAATTGGATAAAAACCGATTTTGCATGAAGCTGTCAGCCACTAGCGCTGCAGCGCTTGTTTCAAGCACCGCGACCCTTGGTCATTTTCAGCAACCAATTTTTTAGTTTTTTCCAAAACGTTCCAATTTATTCCCACTTGATTTTGTAACTTCCATACACAATATGGGAGATAAAATCACATCTCTATCAGCCATTTCTCATATGGCTTTATGAAATCCAATCTCAAATGTGTAACATATAATATACACATTATTGGGTAATATTTGGGAGTTACAAATTTGTAACTGATTTTGTAACTCCAAAATATGTCACATTTGGACACACACATGTGCCCAATTTTGTGACTCTCAATAATATGTTACAAGGTGTGACAAATCACATTTGTGTGACAAATCACATTTTGTCACATTATTTAATCTAATATTATATTATATGAAATAATATAACAATCTTTGGGGCAGGCTTTGTTCAGATCGGAGAAGTCGATGCAGGTCCGCCATTTCCCGTTGGGCTTCGGGACCAATACAGGATTGGCAACCCAGATCGGGAACTTTGCCTCGCGGATAAAGCCGCACTTTAAGAATCGGGCTACTTCCTCTTCTAAGGCCTCAGCTTGGGTTGTTCCTAGGCGCCTTTGTTTCTGGGATTTAGCAGGCACGCTTTTATCCAAGTGGAGGGTGTGCATGATGATCCTCGGACTGATCCCGACCATGTCTTCATGAGACCAGGCGAACACATCTAGATTCTCCTGCAGAAACTTAATCAGCTCCGCCTTCCTTTCGCTACATAGATTTTTCCCGAGCTTTACCACCTTCGAGGGATCTTGTGGATCGATGCTTACCTCCTCGAGCTCTTCGATGGCCTGGAGCTCGGATCTATCCTCGCCTATTCTGGGGTCGATATCATTATTTAAGATGATATTCTCCCCTTTGGCACTCTGAGGTTTTTCAATCTCAGGACTAGGCACAAGTTCCTAAGATTCCTCATTCCCGCCTTGGATGGTCATCGCTAACTGCCTGGGTTTTGATTTTCCCTTCATAGAAAAGCTATAGCATTCCCTGATAGTGAGCTGATCACCTTGGACCGTGCATATCCCTGACGAAGAGGGGAATTTTAGCGCGAGGTGGCAGATGGAGGTTATGGCTTCAAACGCTATCAATGTAGGTCGGCCCAAAATAGCATTGTATGCGGCGGGACAATCAATGACCACAAACTCGAGGAGTTTCGAGACAATCCGGGGCCCTTCTCCCAAGGTTATCACCAGCTCGATTGTTCCTATTGCCGCCGAACCCTCTCCAAATAATCCATATAGCATCATGGAGGTGGCTTTCAACTCGGTGACAGATAAACCCATCTTTTCTAGCATAGACCGGAACAGCAGGTTCACCGAGCTCCCATTATCGACCAGTATTCTCCTAACTCTCCGATTAGCGAGCTGAGCGGCTATGACCAGAGGGTCGTTATGAGGGAACTGGACGTGACTGGCATCTTCCTCGGTGAATATGATTGGTTGCCTCTCCAATCGTTGCTGTTTGGGTAGATGCTGCTCAGGGACGAACTCCACCCCATTATGGGCCTTAAGTTCGTTGACATATCTCTTTTAGGCACCTCTGCTCGTGCCAGCCAGATGGGGGCCTCCAGAGATCGTGGAGATCTATCCTCCTATCACAGGAGGAGGGACGTCCTGATCTATCCGAGACCCGGGCTGACTTATCGGAACTTTCGGAGCTAGTTGGCCGATGGGAACTCTATTCCGCGCATACTGAGCCAAGGGTCCGGCTCTGATGAGAGTCTCGATCTCATCCTTCAGATGCCTACAATCATCATTGTTGTGTCCAATGTCGTTGTGGAACCGACAAAACTTGGAGGGGTCTCGCTTACCCTTCTGGTTCTTCAACGGTTCCGGCTTCTTCCAGGGGAGGCAAGCAGAGTTTACTAGGAAAATGTTGTCCCTAGTGTGTGTGAGCTCAGTATAAGTCGCGTAGACTGGCTTAAATTTTTCCACGAACTTGTTCTTCTTCGGATCGTGCTGGCCACCCTCGCTGCTTCCTTTTCTCTTGCCTCCACCAAACTGGTTATTCTGTGTAACGGTTTGCGTCGTTGTCACGACATCCGTTCCCACTCCAGTGGGCTGTTCAGGGGCCTGGCTGATTCCCGCAGCTGATGCTCGCGCCTCCTCCAGGTTTATCCATCCCTGGACCCTATTTAGGAATTCATTCACAGTGCTGACACCTTTTCTCTGTATCTCTTCCCAGAGTCCGCCTCCGACGAGGATCCCAGTCCTCAAGGCCATGAGCTTGGAGCTGTCATCTGCGTCTCTAGCTCGAGCAGTGACGTTCGCGAATCTGCTCAGGTAAGCTTTCAAAGGCTCGTCGGGCTGCTGTCTTACGTTCGCCAGGGTGTCTGATTTGACGCAGGCAGCCTGAGAAGCTCGGAATGCCCTCTTAAAGTCGGCAGAAAAGGTTTTCCACGAGCTGGTGGACTGCTTTTTACTCTATTTGAACCATTGCCTGGCCGGCCCAGTCAAGGTGGAAGGAAATATCAAACATCTCAGCTCGGGACCAATGTTGTGGGCCATCATCAGGGTGTTGAACATACCCAGATGGTCTAATGGGTCCCCGTATCCATTGAACTTGGACAAGTAAGGCACACGGAAACCAGATGGATACGCCGTAGCTGCTATGCTGGGGGCGAAGAGCTCGAGTTCGTCCCCAGAATCATACTCATCTTTTTCTTTTTCTGACAAGAGCTTCCTCATCAGCTTCTCCATCTGAGCCAGTCGCTTCAGGGTTTGGTCCTTGCTTCCTTGGTTATTCTAGGGCTGTTCAACAGCCTCAGTTCCATTGTACGTGTTAGATGGGTTATAGTCCCTCCTATCTCGAGATAGGTTATGTGGGACATTCCCATTGTCACGTACTTCAGATAGGGCCTCCCCTTGGTGAGCACGACTTCCATTTCCAACTGGGTCTCCTCTCTGAGAGTTGAGACGATCTCGGAGGTCGCCCCTCGAGGTGGGCCGAAGTCTTTGAGCCTAGCTCAAACGATGGCACAGGTCTCCGCCGGACATGTCACTTCGACGACTTCCAGTCCAGTAACTTCCATTTGAAATACTCGGAGCCCGCCGCTGGGGGTGAGGATCCGGGACTTCCCTGGGCGCCCGGCTACGATGGGAAGGTCCGACGGAAGGAAGATTTCTCCTGCCGCTCCCATGAGTCGGAATGTCTCGGACTGGACGAGGAGGATATGGGTATCTTATTGGTGAAGGAGGATGCCTAACTGGGGACGCGATCCTAGTCCCGTCAGGGCGGATTAAGCTAGGTCGCGGCCGCTCCGCTCTACCATCCTCCGCGTCCTGTGCTCGGCGGTCTGAGAGGGGCGCAGGACGGCTGGTCGGGGCGGGCTGTCATCGCGAGCCCTCCCCGGATCTTCTCCGCGAGCTTCCTCGAGCCCTCCTGGGTGCACTCGAGGGCAGGAATGAGCTAGGAGTTGAGGTCCGGATCGATCGGCTGAATTGCTGATCGGCCCTAGGAAGTTCCTCAAATGCGGTTTCTTGGTGATGCGACACGGGAGTAGAATTTGATGTTGGAGGTCTGACCGACCGACTGGGCCTGGACCGGTTACCCCGGCGGGACTTATGAGTCTCACCATGCCTCTTTCCGACGTTAGCGTCGGTTGTAAGAGGGGGTAGTCGGGCCAAAACCTCTTGAATCTGCTGGTTAGATTTCTCCAGCTGACTCCTCAACTGTGCATTTTCCATTTCTACCACCGTGTAGAAATCCGGGTTCGGATTGGACGGCCGGGGAACCGAACTTCCGATGTCGCCTTGGCCCATTGGCTACTTGCCCGGTCGCTACTGAACCTCAGGGTTCTGATCATCAGACATGGCGGCATGGTGGGCCTCCTACCCATCACGTTGGTCCGCCTCGTTACCATGTCTTGAGCGAGTAACTACCATGGTTGGGTATTTGCGATAGCACCAATCTAAAAGCTCTCAATGAAAGCACCAAACTGTTGACGCGGTTCTTCGGCAACAGATAATTATATGAATAAAGAGAGGGATTAGTGCTAAATGGTGAACCGTAATAGATGAATGATCTCAAAGGAAGATTATAACTCGAATACTTTTTTTAGGTAGTTCAAAGGTTAAAAATCATTCTAGTCCACCAGCCAATATTATTGATATATCTCTGATCTTCCTTACAGGGTATTTCTTTACAAATTAGAAGCCAACCCTTTGCAACTCCCAAGGTCTCCATATTTATAGGGAGAGGACACCTGGGTGTTGGCAAAGGAGGTCATCCCGTGACCTTCTTACCCATCATGTCACTTCTGTGACATTCATGATTAATTCCTAAAACCTGACAATGAAGTGTGGTCTAATCAATAGGTAAGAGGGATAATGGGCCGCATGGCCCAAACCAGTCGTGAGGTGCCTGAACACGCACGTTTATGTTGCGTGTCTGAGAATTCAGGAATGGGGCAGACACGTGATGTCTGATATGCGCACGTTTACATTGCGTGGTTGACTTTATTAAGGGTCAAAGGTGTCAGCTCAAGGTCGTAACCCGAGCTTGATGTAGTCTCAGCTCGTGGTGTCCACACTACTGACCCGATGCCTTAGTAATCTCACTAAACCTTTGGCTATCTCGAGCTAAAGAGGTAGAGACTTGTAACAGCAGCTCCGGGTAGGTGGCTCCCACGTGGCTGATAGAATTATGCCATTTTCCAGCTCGCTAATAACCCGTGGATATTCAGGGCGTACAATAGTATATACATTTTAACGGTAGTATATAATTTTGTTAACATAGTATATACATTTTTTAGTAATAATTTTGTAAGTTTTGTTGGTATATTATTGTTCAACTCAGTATATGTATTTTGTTGTATGGTATATCATTGTTTTTTAAATAATATCTAGGTCCTATCTTGTTATATGTAATGGTGGTATATAATTTTAGGACAATTCTTCTATAGGGGCTTCACTTTAAGCCCTACCGGTGAGACTCTCAGTGTTTCTCGACCCGTGCAACATGTTGTTTTCCACTCGCATAAAAAAAATTAGTCACGCGTGCAACATGTTTGAACTTAGTTTTCGGTACTGTAAACTATTCAGAATTTTCTGAAATTTTGTAGGATGCTCTAAATAGCTACAATATACACGGTCATAAAAAAATCGCGCCGAAAACTGTTCACAGGTCGAGAACACTAAGAGCCCTACCAGTAGGGTTTAAAGTGAAATCCCTATAGGAGAATTCCCCTATAATTTTATAAGCATGGTATATACATTTTAATAGTGATATATAATTTTGTTAGCAAATGGTATAATACATTTTTTTAGTAATAATTTTTTAAGTGTTGTTGGTATATGATTTTCCAAGTCAGTATATATATTTTTTGTGGTATGGTATATCATTTTTTTTAGATGATATTTAGTTTTTATATATATAATGGTGGTATATAATTTTGTTAGCATTGTATATACAATTTAATAGTGGTATATAATTTTGTTAGCATTATATATACATTTTCATAATAGTGGTATATAATTTTGTTAGCATTGTATATACAATTTAATAGTGGTATATAATTTTGTTAGCATTATATATAGATTTTCATAATGGTGGTATATAATTTTGTTAGTATGTTATATATATATATATATATATATATATATTTAGTAATATTGTTTTTCCTTTTTTTTAAGTGTTGGTATATCGTTTTCCAACTTAATATATATATTTTTATTTTGGTGGTACGATATATTATCTTTTTAGATGATATTTAGTTTATATCTTGTTATATATAATAGTGATATATAATTTTATTAGTATAATATATTCATTTTAATGGTGGTATATAGTTTTGTTAGCATGATATATATATTTTTTGGGTAATAATATATCAATTTTATTTTTGTTAAAAAAAATTTATAGTGTATATAATTTTATTATCATGGTATATTGATTTTTTTTTCTTATGGTATATAAAATACTATGGTACATATGGTATATATGTTTAACACCATGATATATCTATTTGGTGTACTATGATATATCAAATTAATATATCATGCTAGTAAACTTATGTACCATAAACTTAAAAAAAAAAAAAAAATCAACTGATATGAAATAACAATAACAAAATTTGATATATTATAGCATAACAATGCATATATCGTGTTAACAATAGTTAAAAAACATGTAATCTTTATATAATATTAATCATACAACTTTGATATACCATCCCACAAAAAACATATACATTAGTTGAAAAATGATACCAACAACCCATAAAAAATAAAAAAATTCAAAATAACTTTAAAATAAAAACTAATATACATATACTATAATATTAAAATATTTAGAATGAAATAGTATCAATGTAATTTGTTAAGAGTAATGCTAGGGACATACTCATTTTGCACATTCAAAATGCACACAATAGTGCACACAATGGTGTGGCATGCATCTTAAACCACACATTAAAATAATGGGTCTCACCTTAAATAAAATTGAATAGTTTAAGATACATGTCACATCATTGTGTGCATTTTGGGTGTGCAAAATAATTGTGCATCTATCATTAATCATTTGCTAAAGGGCATATTTGGTCACATGTAATATGAAGAAGACAGTTAGGCTATTTTACTACAAAATTGAAAGTATTGACATTTATTTACTTTCACACACCATTAAGGGTCATTTTGCACCAAGTCCATATTTATATATATATAATAAAAAAAGTTATAATTTTTAGGGATATTTGCAGTGAAAGTACCCAAGTTATTACGTTTGTAGCACTTAAGTACCAAATTTATTTTTTTGGCGGCAAAAGTATCTTCCGTCTATGTTTTGGTGCAATTTGGTACGGCCGTCAATTCTCACCGTTAAATTCGATTTTGATACAAAGATGAAAGTACCAAATTAAAGGGATATTTGCGGCGAAAGTATCCATTTAAGATATGCTTGCGACAAAAGTACACAAGTTATAAGAAAACTTCACGACATGTAGGCGGGCTTAACAGCGAAATAAACAGCTGCACTAAACTGCACCAAAACATGGACGGAAGGTACTTTCATCGCCAAAGCAATAATTTAGGTACTTAAGTGCTACAAACACAATAATTGAGGTATTTTTGCTGCAAATATCCTTAATTTTTAAATTAAATGGTTGTTATTAATTTGTAATATTGTTACATTAGTTGTCTATATATGTAAAAACCCTATAAAGAAATCTATAAATAATTTATATGATTATTATATAAATATAAAATCTGATCAATAATTAAATTATAAAAATATATATATTAAAATGAAATATTTATTTTATTTTATTTTCATAACTTAAATTATCAAATATTTAAATAATGATGGATTTTTCTTTGGTGCGAGGGTGGAAAACAACTGCACCAGTGCGCCTCTTTTATTTGATTTCTATTGGTTGGATATAGTACGAAGATAATGCTTATTGTAGGCATGGTTGCATTGTAGTTTTGCTTAAGTTGTTTCCTTTTTAACCTCACCTGCGCCAGCTGTCTTCCAGGCTTATTGAGGAAATGTTGAAATTTCGAGGCTCACTCCCAGCAGATTGGAGAAGTTGGAAATTGTGGTCTCTCTTCATTGAACCAGACTTGTGGTTTCTGAAACATAGAGAAGACATCGAACTAAGGTTTTCAAAGGTGGATCATGTGAGTATGAGAATTTTGTTTGTGTTTATTTATTGTGTGAGACATGTTTGAGAGGTGTCTATATTAGTTGTGGTGATATTTCATGAAATTAGTGAGTTGAAGATGATATAAAGGTGGATTTCAGTATATTTAATATTTTGTTGCTAGGTTTATTTTGTTGGTTGTATTCTGCCTTCTGTCTTTGGTTTAATGTGTGATATTTGTTTTTGAGTTTCTGTTCTTCAGCGGCATTTAGTTAATATATAGGGATTTTTTATAAGTTATAACAAAATTATTGAGATATTGCATTTGTTACTTTAGGTAAAAATGGATAGGGAACTCTCAATTATCGGTAACAATTATGTATTCCAAATTATAGCTCTTATTATTGAGAATATTTATTTGTTCTTTTGACAATGATGTATTATAAATGATAGGTCTAGTTATTTTTTGAATTGTTGGTAAGAACAGTAAAGGGGCAACAAAAGTGGAGCATTGTAGAAAGGATGTTTAATGCTTACATGCTTATATTTTAAGAGTAGAAGCAGATGTTACACCAGAATTCTCATTGCCAGTGAGTAATGCATCAATTATGTTATACTATAAATGTGGTAAGATGGATACAACGAGAAAGATTTTTAATAACAAGTCTATAAGAGGTTGTTTCATGGAATACAATCTTTGTCGGAGTATGAGGAGGCAAGGCAAATGGATGCCAAATCCTTTTTCAATGAGATTCCAGATAGGAATTTTCTAACATTGACTATAATGATATCTGCTATAATTGTATGCTTTTCCATTCTTGCAAAAATAATTAAGCATGTGCATGAGGTAGATTGGGTTACAGTTCATTCATTCTTTTGGTGAATTCGTTTTCTTATGAAAGAAAATTGCTTATTGCATTGTTGAAGCAGATGTTGGTGTGTGTAGATTAATTCATTGACTCTGAGCCATAGTAGTAATCTATTAAAGAAAGGGTAGATAACCATTTGGTACCCTGTGTTTTTGCAAAGTATCATCTTGGTACCCGTGTTTACAAATAATGCTCATTTAGTACCCTACATTTTAAAATCGTACATATTTGCTACATGCATTTTAAAATTATACATATTTGATATCCTGTATTTTAAAATTGTACATATTTGGTACACTAAACTCAAATTTAATTAATAAGATTTTACTAATTTAATCAAATTATTCTCAATCATATGAGCATATTATATAATTGCTAATAGTTTGATCATATTGAAAAAAAATTATCAATTAGGATAACAAATATCTATGTTATCAAAATACAGGGTACTATATGAGTATTATTGAAAATACAAGGTACCAGAACGATACTTTGCAAAAACAAAGGGTACCAAATGTGTAAATTCCCTTAAAGAAACCATGTCTCCAGTGCTCCAAAAAGCTTGGCTGCTTCCTTTTGTGCATCTAAAATGGGCCAGTGTGGAGAAGCCAGGTTGTCAAGCTCTGGAACCGCTGCCAAATCACGAATAAATGGTTTGAGACCAATGAGTTGAGTTAATGAAGATGGGGCACAGCAACCTCTGTTGTGAGCAGGAAAGTCAAATGTGGCAGCATTTTGTTGAGCTACAGTCTTCATTGCACTAACAAGTGGAAGAGGATTATGTTGCTGTTGTTTGGATATCTCTATGTTATACAACACAACTTCATCTAATCTAACTTTGTTGTGGTTTCCTATATCACTTGTCTTGTCTTTCTTCTTGCCTGGCTCCACAGTATTGCCACCCTACAACAAGTTATGCAAGGATAACAAATTCACGGTTACGAGTAATATTAAAGTATATTTGCTTTTTATCTGACCTCTACAAAATTCAAGCAAGTTACCTAGTTAAACAAGCTATCCCCTCTTGGGCAAAAAGGTCGAATAGTTAAACAAAGCCTTTGAAGAAATAACACTGCCTCACACTAATCAATTCAATTATTTAAACCTTTCTTCTAAAATAACACTGCCTTATTATGTATAACTGGTAAATTAAAATGAAACATAAAAAAGCTATAAATCAAATCATATAGGTAATCAAACAATTGCATCAAAAAAATGCTTAACAAATTGAATTAAACAAACAAGTTAAACAATTCCATCAAAATTCAAAGATAAAAGGGAACCAAAACAAAGAAAGCTGCATTTTTCACTAATGAAGGTAATATAATTCACACAACTATAGTTCAAAAAAAATTTACAAAATGAAGTACTAATTAAGTTCCAACTGGATATACACAACATTCAACTCTCAAGTACTCCCCAGTTTGAACAAACACATCTCATCTCCAAAAAAATCTTCCTTGGCTACATGAACGACCACCAAAAAAAAATTATGCCAAAATGTAATAGTATTCCTCTCACATATTACAACAAACTAAACGAGCAAATCAATGACAACAGTTTCCTATGGATTTCACCAACAACCTTCTCCCGCTTCCACGCAGCTGCTGCATTCTTCACTTCATCATGAACTTTGTTGTGTCTAGATGTGAGAAGACCAACGGCCACACGAGCCCTATCATAGTCAGAATCAAACTAAAACAAAACAACATTACGTAATACTATTACAAAATTTATAAATAATGATCATACGAATTTTAGGGAACACTACTAAATCAAGCAAGCTAAAATTAAATGAAAAAATAAGCAAAGATACTAACAACACAATGTTTCAAATATGATCCTGGACGTTGGTCCATCAATTTCATCACATGGATCCCACAGTCATATCCATTCGTTTGTTGGACAACACCAGTGTTAATTCTAACTTAAAAGTTACAAAAAGACCCTCATAGTGGATTAATCCTTGCTATGTCCTTCGCTAGCATAGAGTCCAACTTCTTCATCTAAATTTAATAACCAAAACACACACTTAGCTTCTCAACTATCATTTGCAAGGCTAATTACCAAATACAAAATATTTCAACTTCTAAAGCCAAAAAGCAAAACAAATACAAAATTCATCTTCTAAATCTACCTAGCAAAAAAAGAAAAAATATAATTAGATATAATCTTCCAACGCTTTCATCTCAACAACACAAAATGAAATAAATTCTAAAATTTTCTACTCACAAAATAATTAAAATTTCAATATAATCATCTAAAGTTATCCCCTGACTAAAAACAAAAGAGATGGAATAAATCCTATTAAAGGTTATAAAAAATTTAGAGTAACTAAAATATGATCGAACTATCTTCTAAAATTTTGTATTCAGCACAAAACCATAAAACAAATAACATCATCTTCCAAAATTTTATACTAAGCAATACACACTATAACTTGTTCAACAAAACATTATCAGTAACTACTAGTTCTTTTAATACTCACCACGAACTTCATAAAAGCAATGCCACTTGATTCAATCCCCCTCTGCAGCAATGAATCACAAATTTCTACAACTGCCTCATCCACCCGAACTATAAACAACAACTAGTGCAGTAGGCTTTTGTTGTTAATGGGAATATAAATCTGAAAAATCATATCATATCTTTAAAACTTTACCTTCTAAAAAAGAAAAAGAAAAACTCAACGAAAACAATATCTATGACTATCCATCAGTACATACCCATTTAAAATAAGCTAGATCTCCGATAAAAAATCGTCGAGCACACATCTCTTTTCCATTATCAGGGTAAAGAGTTTGTATACTAATCACAGATAACTAAGTTCAAATAAGGTAAAACATACTCCTCATTAGAAGCAGAAGATATGATTCAAATTATAACATACAATCAATATAAAAACCTTTATCGTCACACGAGTATTAAAATACCAGGTTGATCGACACTCCCTCGACATCGAAACTCGCAACTATGTGCATGTGTTCATCTCACACATTACATTCAAAATCTATGTCATCAACACCAAACAAAACATGAATAATCAATATAAACAATCTTAGTGCAACTAAAAAAAATTAAAATATCCAAAATTATATATATATATAACTCCCACCTCCTCAAAACCATGACACCAGGTGACATTGATCTAATTATTCTCCTCGTCAGATAATTAAATTTAGTGTCCACAACTACCTCATTAAATCACATAAATGCAAAAAAAAAAAAAACATTAATTAACCTATAATTTTTTATTTAAAAAATTGATAAATAAATTCAAACTGAAGAATTTCAGTCTCAACAAACAACCACACACTGACAACTTACTTCTTCAGTAATTTCTCGTTAAAAACATACTCAACTATTGCTGCAACGTCAACATCAAAAGATGGCAGTGATATCTTAAAGGGATATTTGCAGCGAAAATACCTAAGTTTTTCAAATTATGACACTTAAATACCTAACTCTTTTTTTTTTTTGCGGCTAAAATGTAACGACCCAAATTTCCTAATAAGGTTTAGGACCTTGATTAGGAGGTCGGGAGGGTCATAATTGATTTATTGTATTATTATATGATTATATGCATGATTGTGTGGGTCATATTATTATATGATGATAAAGGCATGCATGGGACTATATACTCTGTTGTGAGGGTATTATGGTAATTTGGCTCATTGAGAGCGTAATTGTGTATTTGTGTGTATATTGGTAGGCTAATGTTAAGACCACATTATTATGTGGATATATATTGTGATCTGTGACTCGAGATGATCCTAGTGAGCAAAGTGGCGAAAAGTCATGGCGGGGATTTATACCTGGCTCGGGGTGAGCTTAGGGGTATAAATGGGAATTTAGCGAATATACTGGAGTCTATTATGACATTGAGGAATAATATTGATAACTAATTAGGTATCGGGAATTAAGCGGGAAATATTAGAGACACTCGAGGAATTAGCGGGAATTGGGTAAAATGACTAAAATGCCCTTAAGTGGATTAGAGGGTTTAGACTTAATGGGGAGGGCATACTAGTCATTTAGCTTACAGAAGTTAAATAATACCAGGGCTTTATGTTAGTGGGATTTGTAGAATATTGGAGAAGTCTGAAAAAGAAAGAAAAAGGAAGGGAAAAGAAAGAAGGGAAAACAGAGAGGGTTCTCTAAGTCGGTTTATGTTTTCTTCATCAATTTCTTGAGGAGTTCTGGAGAAAAACTCAGAGGGAAGTTAGTTCAAATAAGCCACAAGGTTACTGAACAAAGATTGAGGATTTGGCAAGGGTTTAGCAGGATTAGGCCATCACTTGAGGTAAGGTTCTGTAATCTCTTCAGTTGCTGGTTTGGTTTTGTTTCTGGTTTTTAAGCTATGGTGCTTAAGTTGAATTGGATGGAACTTTAGGAATTCAGGCTTAAGACTGAGGAGAGGCAAGCCAAGAAGTTTTAGAGACAGCTTGTGGTCGAAATTCTATCAAAGGTATAAAGCCTAAACTCTAACTTTGTTGTTCAGCTGGTTTTGATTGAGTTTTGAAGCTTAGGAGTGGCTATGGTGAATTCTGAGTTTGTGGATGCATGTGCTTGAGTTCTAGATGTTTGGGGTGCTTGGGATGAGTGGAATATGGTCATGAGGTTGTTTTTGAGATTGGGAAAGGGTTGGAAGAGTTTTGGTTCGAGTTGGTTCGAGAAAATCGCAGAGGAAGAAAATTGGTGTAAATCTGTCTGTGACTAGCGCTACAGCGCTAGCCTTTGGGCGCTGTAGCGCTAGGCCAAGTTTGCTGAGGGATTTTGGCTTCTGTTTGTAGCGCTGTAGCGCCCTTCCATGAGCGTTGTAGCGCTACCCTGCTTCCTGAAGTGGATTTTAGGGTTGTTTGCAAGGGTTTTAGACCTAAGGTTTGGGGTTTGGTTCCACCACCATGTTTGGTGGAACTAGGACTTTCCGGGGGCTCGGGATTGGCCCCGGGGCTAGGTTTTGAACTTGGGGATTTATAATGACTTTGGCCATGATTGTGATTAGGTAAGCGCTAGGGCTCGAGGGGGATCGTGCTCAAGGAGTCAAATGATCAAAGCTAGTGAAAAAGGTAAGAAAGCTGCACCTGAGTATGTGGTTAGGATGGGACTAAGTGTTCCCTATGTTTGTATGCATTGTTATGTGAATGTGATTAACCATGTGGACACGATGGGACTAAGAGCTCCCTACATTTGTATATCTTGTCGTGAGATGGTGTTATTATGCCATGGGACATGCGATTACCGGCCTAAGGGTGTCGGAATCAATATTTGCGCACTGGGGCGCGGCTCGGCCACTGGTAGCTGAGGCAGCTTATTTATCACTGAGCTCGGTTAAGCTGGCCGGAGTCAGTGAGTATTACACTGGGGGCGGCCCTAATGAGCCGAAGACAGTGTGTTACATAGAGGGTGCGACTAAGGGCGCCAACCCTGAATGTTATTTGATGGTTGTGACAATCTATTGGCTATGAATGTGAATATTGTGTTATGAATATAGTTGGTTGACTGTTTGGATGACAAACTGTTATTACTGATTGGATAAATGTTATGAAATATCGAATTCTTAGTTGAGCATTGTAAAATATTAGATAAGTGTTACTGATCTTGCTATGTTATTATGCTTTCTTGCTGGGCCTTGGCTCACGGGTGCTACGTGGTGCAGGTTAAGGCAAGGGTAGGCTGAATCAACCATGAGTTGGAGAGCTCTGGGGGCGAGGTGTACATCGTCAGCTGCTCGGCCGCCACGGTCGAGAGATTGTACAGGAACGGAAACCTAAAATGTATATTTTGCCATTAGAGTGGCTTGAACTATTTGTAACTTCTAGAATTTGTTGTATCTAAGACACCTAAACCCTGTTTTGAGTCTCCATGTATTAAACCGTCATTTTTAATGAAAATAGCCTGTTTGTGACCGAAATCTTTTTATTCTTACTCTGATAATGGTATAGAGTTTACACTTTGTCTGAATGACTTGGTTAGCAAGTCTTGCACTATTTTAAACACACAGTGTAACGGTCTTAGTTATCCAGGGCGTTACATAAAATACCTTCCGTCACACTTTCTTGGCATCCGTAGGTACCTAGCCGTTAAGTGCCAAGTATGCGCCTACGTGGCAGCTTCTCATTGGTCTAAGAAAAATAAAAATATTTAAAAATTTCATAAAAATCTAATAAAAATTTTAAAATGATTTAAAATGATATTTCAATTAAATTAAAATTAAACATTATTAATTAAAATCCCCAAGAATAAAAATCTAATTAAAAATAAAACAAAAATCTGATTATTAACTAATTAAAAATTAAAACATTATCAAAATTAAAATAAATTTAAAACAATTAAGAACTAAAGAATGAATTGTTTCCAAGATTTACAAACCCAAGTTGATAAGATCAGATTTACAAACCCATTTCATATTCATAAACCTAGATTTACAAGATTCAAGCTAACCCAAACTCAAGAACAATTACAAAGTCTGTATTCCCAAATCATTAAAAAATTAACATTTCAATCCAATATAATAATCAAAACAAATTTCAAAATGCATACAGACATTACAAACAATTTAGATCTCAGATTCTTTTAAGGAAAAAAACCAATTTCATAATCAAAACTAATCTCAAAATATGTACATACAACATTACAAAATCAATCAAACATTACCCAAATATGAATAAAACCCCAATTTCGAAGCAACCCAGTCGTCCTCCCCCAAACCCAGCCCCAGATCTTGACGAAGCCCACAACCTCGACGTCTGAGTTTCGGAGAAGCCAACGATGTGCAGAGGTAGACATCCAAGGTCAAAAATCGAAAAAGGATGATGAAGAATGTGGAGGGAGGCACATCCCAGCCATGCCTCTATCATGAAGCCACCAATATCACAAAGCTTTGAAGATCTGCCCCATTGAACAGAAGATGAAGCATCGGGAGATGCCCAACCTCCCTCAATCGTTGGAGCCTAACCACTGCCACTTCTTAAGCTCCATCTCAGCCCCACGTCGAAGAGGCCCACGGAGACCCATCACCCATCAGTCCCAGCCATTCCATCACCTGCCCTTCCCCTGCTTCCAGTCGTCGCCTCCCCATTTGAGCCGCGTGACAACCTTCCCATCCCAGTCGCAAGGAGAAGAAGAAGAAGTCGGTGAAGAAGAAGAAAAAAAATTATGTTTTTTTTTTTTTTTATCTATTTTAAATTTAATTTTTGTTTTTAGTAGTTATTTTAATGATTTGGTTATTGTAGTTTAATATATGTTTGGTTTTCAATATAATTAAAATTAGTATTTTTTGTTTTTTTTTAATTTTTAATTTATTTTAAATATTTGAATGGATTTCTTAATTAAAAATTAAATAATAAATAACGTGGACCAATGAGGAGCTACCACATAGGCGCTTACCTGGCACTTAACGGTTAGGTACCTACGGATGCCAAGAAAGTGTGACGGAAGGTATTTTAGCCGCAAAAAAAAGAGTTAGGTATTTAAGTGTCATAATTTGAAAAACTTAGGTATTTTCGCCGCAAATATCCCTATCTTAAATGGCCCAATATCCTGGATTTGCATAATATCGCAATTATGTGTGCCAACTCTATGTGAAATTGAGTCATAATTACTCCCAACTATACGTGATCTTGACTCAAAATTGCTCCCAACTCTGCATCCACTTTAATCTAAATTACTCTGCAACTGTTCAATTTATACTACCATTTCCATTAATTGTCACCAACAAAATCACATACCAAATGACTATATAAGAACACATGTACCTTCCCTCTAACTCCACCACAACCACCACCACTAACACCACTTAAGGTGCATGTCCGACTCTTGCTTGCAGCATTAGCATCTGAAAAGCTTATCCCAGGTTTTATCAAACACTCCCTCGACTTCTAAAAATTCAACAGACAAAGCCCATATAAGAAATATTAATAGTATTGCATAATTAACAACTTAATAACTAAAAAATAAAGAACAATTCATTACTATCTTACTTTCATAGACTGCTCATACTACAATAAAGTTTCCGCAAATTGCTTTGATGCCTTAAAAACTGAATTGTCAAACTTCAACTTTTTATTACTTCCACAACTATCATCCATACTACCTATGAATCTCTCTGTTTTACTGCCTAACTTAATAGAACTCTCCACACCACATTTAACACCTTTTACCAAAGAAGAAGAAGTGGGTCATTTACAATTGGTCATACTACCTTTTGACTTCTTCAACTCAACCTCTCCATCATCTGCCTTACTCTTCTCTGAACGACATTTCATCCTAACACCCTTATAGACATCACACGAGTTAAGGTTACAAATAGGTTTCGAATGCGATGGATCCACATCATCATATTTCAGTTCAAATCTATCCACCATCTTAAGTTGATAAAATTTTTGGTCTCCCTCTCTGCGTTTGCAATTATCTAGTAAAGAACGCAAGTCCTGATGTATGACACACAAGTCCTCCCTTACCTCCTTATAATCGGCCCGCAACCTTTCCACACAACTCCATATGTATTTCAGAATCGTATCTTCCATCCTAATACATATACAAAAAAATTAATTTTCGCCCAAAAACTGTAAAACCACACCCATCTCTGTTAATCCCAAACAAAAAAATGAAACATTACAAAACAAATCCCCACATCATTCAAAATCAATTTGAATTTTATTTAATGCTATACCACAGAACCATCCAACTACTGGGTTTAAGGCTTTAGTTAAGAGGAACAATGTTAGTGCAAGAAGTATTCGTAAGGAAAAATAATTATTGCAAAAAAAAAATAGGGGAAAAAAATCCATCCAAATAAATGGAAGAGAAAACCAAAGAATCAATCTCAAACGAAGCTACAACTTTGACAATGAATCTCACCTCCCTTTTTAAGACATTTAATCAAACACCTTAACTACATTATACAACAGCAACAATAACACTATAATATTTTGAGGAGAAGATAGTATACAACATAGACCATGGACTAGAGTGCAAATGTCGTTGCCATGAATGGGCAGGACGTCGGTGGTGGCTTTGTCGTTGCCGAGAAAGTAAAAGAGATGTGTGACTTGTATTACAGTATAAAAGTATATGCGTTTCTACAACAGTCGAAATTATATAATTTCAACCATTCATTTTTTAATCATTCGTATTTTTTAAAATAGTATTTCTACAATCGTCGAAATTAATTATATATACGTTTAACTCTTCTGTACCATTAATCTATATACACAAATATAATAAAATTATTGTGAAAAAATAGGGAAAAAAATCCATCCAAATAAATGAAAAAGAAAACCAAACAATCAATCTCAAATGAAGCTACAGATGTAGAAACAAATAATCTCACCTCCCTCTTCAAATGAACCCCACCCGTATATTGCCAAGCCTCATTCTTTCTTTTTTTGTTCTCCTTCTTTCTTTCTTTGTTCGAAACACCAAACCCTAAAATCAGGGTTCATATGTACACTACATGAACAGACTTACGAAAAAAAACAAACAAAATTTAAGAAAATACTATTATTTGCTCAAGTACACAATAACTTAAGTGTAATCAAGAATTAACATCAATCTTAACCATCCAATACAAATAGATTGTATGATATAAAGGTCCGCACGGGGCTATTTTAAAGTATCCACAAGAGAATTGTCCAATAATGATAATGGTAGAATTTATCAAATTAATAATTTTACTTTTTTAACTTATAACACTATTAAATTATAATTTAGCGAATGTTTCAACAAACTTTTTTTTCTTACATCACAATTCTACTAGGTTTTCAAGCTAATACAATTTGGAAAAAGAAAAAGAAAAATTTATCTTGATGTACCCTGCATAATACTAAGGCAGCCTAACTATCCGATGGGAAATTTGTCACACCACTCAATATATTTCCAAGTGTTTTTTTTTTTTGTCCTTGAGTGGCATTTGTTTTAGCGTTAAATTCTCTCTCTATATGTGTTATATTATTTATAATAATATAATATTAGATTAAATAAATGTAACAAAATCATTTTGTCATATTTTGTAATATAATTTGAGAGTTACAAATAAGTGGAACAAATGTGTGTCTAAATTTGTAACATATTTTTGGGAGTTACATCTTACAAAATTAGTAATCATTTATAACTTCCAAAATATCACTTATTAATGTATAAAATAAGAGTTACATGTTTCCAAATTGAATTTCATAAGTTATTATGTTAGAGATATGATTTTCACTTGCGTTAGATATATGGAAGTTACAAAATTAGTAGGAAAAAAGTAGACATTTTTGTGGCAAAGTGCAAAAATTAAAAAGTTACAAGGGCTATAGGCCGCGACCTAGAGTTGCCTCATGGTCACAGCCTAAGACACTCGGCCAAATATCAATTTTGCATTTTCAACGATTTGAAAGTATAGAATATTTCAAGTAAGTCTCAAACCTTCCATTTAATTCTATAAACACCCGATTAACATTAAATACAGCCAAGGATTGGTAAAATTTGAAATTCAAAAAGTGTCCCCAAATCTCTATTAAATTTCATCTATTTTAAAACAGTGAAAACAATAATGTCTTTTGAAACAAAATTTCCTCCCCTGGAACTTTCTCGCCCGATCCATAATAAACAAAAAAAAAATCAATCGACGCCATTTGGGAATTGATTTAGAAGGTTGAAAAGAAAAACACTTGGAATTTAAACTACATTTGATACATTTCAATTTAACCCCAAAAACGACTTCAGAAATATTTTATTTTTCCCACCATTTACTCGCCTTCACGAAAAGAATGAAACTTTATCCTCATTGCAAAACAACAAAAGTAAAACCAAAAAAAAATAAAAACACTCACAGTTCCTGCCCGACCTACAAACAATTTGTTCAACGAGTCAATCTGGGATTTTTTTTTTCATCTAGCATCTCATTTCCGGTACCCAGCAAAATTTCTACAGAAGACTTTCAAGCAGTCTTGGCCTTTGGCTTAATGCGCTTCACCCTCGAGTAGAGGAAAACTCCAGAGAGCGCCACTCCAGTGCCTGCACCAGATCAATTTTTAGTAAACCTCCAGAACTGGACTTCAAACCATCTCCAAATGAGTTGCATTAAATATGTTTTCAGAAAATAAAAATTAATCAATTTACCAAGGGAGTTGATCAGCGAGACAGGTGATTGGAAGAAAATAACAGAGCTCACAATGACCACCACCCGCTTCACACAATTGCCCACTGAGTGAGTGACAGGGGATACCCTCTGCAATATCATGTAAGAGACCTGCATGGTTGAATCCATGAAGTGTCAGTGATGTTCATAGCATGGTACCCAACAAAGTATGCCATAAGGAGTATGTGCAATAAAATGCTTTCAAGAATTTCAAAGGATTACATACACCCCTGATTCTTTTGTTTTTGGGCTTTTGCACCCTCATTTTTTTTGACAAATTACGTTATTGAAGAGGGAGAAGAAGCATGAAAACACAAACTTGTTCTATTATCTAGTTACCCCACCAACGCACTGCAAACTTTTATATTTGTCAACATGCATATTAAGTCCTCCTAAGTCCTATGAGACAGGCACCACTGAATAACACCAGTGTTTACTAAACATTTAATTCACCACAGACTAAAAGGAAAGCCACAGGTCCAAGATTAAAGAAAGAAGTACATTTCCATGGAAGACCAGTGAAGTCTTCCAGTGTAATATAGGAAGAAAACCTCCATATAAATATATATATATATTTATATAAATAAAAGTCACCTGTTGATAAGCATGGAAGCAGAGAGCAGCAATAAGAGACCTTGTGCAAAGTAGTTTAATGTCTAATCCCTGTAATTGTATACAGTACAAGATAAAGCAAATTAGTTTGATATAACCAAAAGTTAATCACACCTCACCACCTTTAACCTACAGCAAAAAACTTACGGCAGCTTCTAGGTATGCTGGTGAAAATTTGACTCCCTCCAAGAAAATAGTCGCAGGGGCCAACAGGAAGAAGGACATCACAGTTATTATTGAGAAGAGGGTAATGTTGTCCATGGAATCCTGTTCAATAAAAAAAACTGTTTTGAGGCAAGTTCAAAAAAAATAAAAGCATTAAATTGTTGTTTAATATATGAATCTGAAGGTTTACATTACCTCTTTCTTAAGCATGACCTTCTTGCTAAGAACATTACGAGATTGATTAGTCAAATTGGAAGCCATGGCACTCCAAAATCCAGCCCTTTAAAAAAGTGAAGAAAAAAAAAAAGATGAGAACCTTCAACATTTTATACTGTAATTAAAAATGACCAAATTCTATACCAAAAAGTACATGTTATATTATATATGACAACTCAATTACTTACCAGTTAAAAGAGGCCTCAGTAACTGATGCCAATGCCACTCCACCAACAATAGGCAACAAAGAACCAACCACCCAAATAGTAGGCATCTGAAGCGGAAATGCACAAGTTCTGTTAAAACTATTTACTGGCGATAAATTGAATATAAAAAAACTAGATTTAAAATTTATACTCTAATATTGAAAATAAAATTAAACACTTGCACAAAACCATTGCAAATAATACTTTTTCATAGAACTTAAGAAATGTAATGCCAACATGGGAATGATTCCAATATATGCCCTGAATACTATTAGTAAAGAAGTAGTAGAATAGTACAATTATATCTCAGTCCCACATATTGAAGATGTAATAGCAATGATGAAATGAATATACCAAAACTCACCTCCCCTAGAAACATGGCAGAGAGGACAACTGAAAAGAAGGGCTCCATAGCTTTAATTGTGTGAGTGAATGAAACAGCCACTTTTCCAAGACTCATATTAGTAAAAAGGTTTCCCAAAGTATGAACCGCTGCCAGTGGTAATATTGCTAGAAGCTGTAATTGAGTTACTCATTATAAGCATCACTTCGAACATAACATGAAACCATGAAATCAGAAATTACATATTTAACAACATTATAAGAACCTGGGCACCAGTAATCCTAGGTCTTTTATAGAGATTGAGGCCCCACATGAGAATAACAAGTACAGTTCCAACAGCAAATTGAATTAATGTCACGGTTGCTGGAAAATGGAACACCTTTAAGACCTGCAAAACAAGAGCCATAACTAGTCATGCTTAATTCTCCTCTCATAAAGCTAGTTTTCACAAGTCTAACTCATCCATACAGACATATAAATCTCAGTTCCGTTTACTTGCTTGGTAATATTCCCATCCTTTTTATCCTTGTTTTTCAAAATTAATATTAAGGATTATTGGGCTTTGAGCAAAATTTTGAGAAGATCTTGAATGCTGATAATTTATTTCAATTATAAAAACAATATAATAAATTAAACGTTTAACAAAAGATTAATCAATATAGTCAACACCAACGACCTCGCCCTAATATCTATAATAATATATCGTATAACTAATTAATTAGAATCTTGGCAACCATTGTTTTGAGTTGCCAAAGCTCTTCATATAACAAGCATTTGATTCAAACCAATCTCACATTTCCACCAGCCAAACAAGTATATTATAAATAAATAAAAAAAGCATTCAATAGAACATCAAATCCATCATAATTCACAAACATTTGGGGGGAAAATGTATACCTGCTTGTTGTAGATATTAAAATAGATATTGAAGAGGTACCACAGACCGAATAGTAAACCAAGCACCAGAGTCTTTTTCAAGCTACTCGATTCAGCGGTTTCTCCAGCGCTCTCCGGCACCGGACTGGCCCTAACCTCAAAACGATTCGTTTCACCATCGGAAGGAACAGAACTCCACGGCCTGAATTTAAACGCCGAAGGCGAAGACGAAGACGGTGAAAGGGACCAAGATCGGCGGGGAAAAGAGGAAGAGACCGAGACATTGTTGGAACTCGCGAGATCGTTATGATTCTTCAACGACAGGCGTATAGGATCGAACCTAGGCCGAAGAAGACTAGGGTTCGAAGTTAGTCGAGGCTTCCCAAGAGGAAGAGAAGAAGAGGATAGAGTAAATGCTGCGCTCTGCATCTTCTTCGGAGAGAGAGATCTGATGGTGAAGACGAAGATTACAGAGATTTGGCTTAGATGAAGAGAGAGAAAACTCAGAGCCTCGAAGTCTCCGTCGAGAAACGAAGAGAGGCAGGCGGTTGTTTGTTGGTTACACTAGCCAAGCAGCAGTAGTAGGTGAGCTGAGTCTGTGTAACGATGCTGCTATTGTGTTGTGTTTTGTGTCTAAAAGCAATTTTTTAAAATTATTTATTTTTTAATTTAAAAATTGTAAACAATGGAAAGAATCTGAAAACTTGGATATTCTCTAGGGTTTTTTTATTATTAGCCCCCCAAACTATTACTCAAATGTCATTTTGGCCATGTTAATTCAAAAACCATTTTATTTTGGCTTATATTTTTTTACCTATTTTGTCTAGTAACGAATTGAAAAGAAAATTATGCATTGCGCCTTAAATTATTATTATATTAAAAAAATCATTTTGCTACCATAGTTAATGTGTAATTGCAAAATATATTATAAAAGCATAAGTAAATACCATGGCACTTATGTTGTGCAAAATTATTGATCGAATCTTCTATTTTGTTAAATGATAATTTAAATCCTGAGTTTTACAAAATGGAACAAAATAAAACTTTAAACTTGATTTTGGTCAAAGTAATTTTAAATATAAAATTAATTGTAGGGTTTATAACGATACGATAAGTTCAGAGAAGCAAAAAAGTTGGTCGAGAAACAAAGAGAGAAAGATTAAATTTAAAATTATTTTGACTAATCTAAATTATTATTTAACAAAATAGAGAGTACGATTGATAATTTTTGCACAATACAATAATCAAAATGGTATTTATCTATTATTTATATTACAATTATTATTTTTAAAATAATCTAAATATTAGAAAAAATGTAAATGCATTTTAATTGGACCAAGTCACCAAGTGTGATAAGTTAAAAAAAATCCAACGCTCTTACAATGATAGTTTCGTAAAAAAATACTACAATGAATTCAATATTCTATTATTTAACTTTGTGTTTAAAAATATATAGAATATTATTGTCCACACATAAGAAGTGTCAATGTTTGAATCAACAAAGTTATAATATAAGTTAAAACGAAACATTTTAATATATCTAGTGTCACCATATAACGCTTTAAATTCTATAATTCTTTTCCAATTTATAACAATAAAAGATTGACTAGAGGACTAAATAAGAAAGATCGGAAAAATCGAGTGCCAAAATAGATATGATATGAAGCTTTGGGGCCAAAATAGAATTAAGATAATAATTATGGCAAACCTTGTTTTTATTATTTGTTTTTACGTTTTTTTTTTTTCTATTTACCGTTGTTGTTTGCTTAAATAGATATGTTCCATTTCTTTGTTTATAGTATTTTATAGGTAATGGGTTGGTAAAGTGAGTTTGCTTTTTCTTCACATTCTTTTTTCAATTTTTAGGTGAGTGTTAATAGATATTTAGGAAAGATACAATTTATTTTTAGCTTTTAATCAAAATTTAATTAAAGTTGAAATAAGTCCCAGCACCACCTCTTACAAATAAGGGAAGCACCAACTCTTAAAAATAAGGTAACTAATTGAATGGAGTAGTTTGTGCAATGTTTTATTTAACAAATTTTATAAAAAGTATGACTCCAACGTTGTTTTATAAAGTGTGTCATGTGAAATTTGATACAAAATATAGTATATGGGTCAAATTTGGCACATTAATAAATACTACTTTTTTATTTATCATATTATTATTAATTATTATAATTTAGTAGTTGACAATTAATAATCAATCATATATCATATTTTATTTATCTTTTTAATGGCATAATTTGGATAATAAAACATAATAAAAAAATTTATATTTGTATGTTTTCAATAAATATTAAAATGATTATTATTGATTTTTTTTGTGTTAATTTGCATTTTGTGCATTAAAGCACAATTATAAATATTGAGCTAAATATAGCATTAATTTATTTTTTGTACTAAATTTGACACAAAATTTAAATATTGCATTAGAGATAGTCTAAGGCCACTAAATATAAAAATAGTTCAACATTAAAAATTTATTTTTAAAAAAAATGAAATTTTAACAACAAAAAGAAAAGACTTATATAGGGGTGTTTGTAAAAATGTTGAAAAAATATTAAATAGTGTTAGAATGAATACTTATAGTCAAGTCTAGCCGTCAGGGTGTAATTTTCCTTGCTTGGATATTTGTTAAGAAGACATAATTAGATTTTGGGAGCATGTATGGAATTGACATGTTTGGTGAGTGTTTGGATGGAGGCTAGAGAAATTCAATTTGGACTTGGATCTTTATTATGTGGAAAGCCATCTACAAACAAGGTCCTACCAAGGATACCTAATTAGTGATCACGTCTCCTAATTATATTACAATTACTTAAAAAAATATATGTGCTTAATTTTTTAGGATTTGGTGGACCTAACACATTCTTTTGTAGAAAAAAGAAAATGATAAATCCACTATTAGTTTAAGATTATAATGAACATAATTAAGTTCAACTTTATGAGGAATAATACGTATGCAATGGAACTCTTGCTATGAGAACCGGTCCATGACCATGGAGTGGGTAAGTGACTTGAAAATTAAATTTTAAATATAATTTTGTTTAATAATTTTATATTTATGTGATTTTTTATTATTCTTATTTCCTCGTAAAAATTAAAAAATTATCTCAATTAAGTTGTATTATTTAATTGTAATGGTTGATGGTTATTAAGGGTTTTTTATATGAGCAAAACAACTCAATTATTGTTGAAGCCTTGGTGGTTTATTTTGTTGTGCTCAAGACTTGGGTATCATACGGTGGTCATTGAATCTAATTGTGCCAATGCGATCCGTGCTATTAATAGTCACAAGATCGAGCATTCTTATCTAGGATATATTATTAGGGATATTCTTGCTTTGTAATTCCTTTCATAGTATCTCCTTTATTTTTTGTCCTAGGATGGCCAATAGTGTTGCTCACTCTTTGGCTAAGTTTGTTTTATCTCTTTCTAATGACTTTGTTTAGTGGCATGGATACCCCGAATGTATCAATGTTGTAATTCAGGATGACATTACTTTATCAATATATTTTATAGGCACTCTTTTTCCTCTTGAGGTTTATCCCATTAGGTTTACTCTTGAGGTTTTAATGAGGCATTTTCTCAACAAAAAAAAAAACAACTCAATTATCCTCAATTATCCATTATTTCTATTTTTTTATATCAGGTATTTTGTCAATTTACTCACAAAAGTTATTGGGAGGAGCAAAAAATTATTCCCAATAAATGTGCAAACTATAGAAACTTCAAATGAGCATAATAATCTTATTCCCAATAAATGTGCGAACTATAGAAACTTCAAATGAGCATAATAATAAAATTGAAGTCGTATCATGACATATCTAAGAGTCAAAGAAATAAACAAGTGGCTGGCTAGTGGTGATTCGAATTTGGGTCGCTCCTTCAAGAATCTTAAATGTAAATGTATTATATGTCAACACAATGTCTCATATAATCTTAGGACGTTGTTCCTATAAGTTATTCTATTAAGTTTAAATGATGCACTCCGCTGTTGGCGGAGGCAACCTGCGGCTAGTGTCTTAGCCAACACTCTTAAGCAAAATTGGAGCTTCTTTATAGTTACACTTATGTCCAAAAAGGATAGCCGAGTTGGTAGATCACTCCTTTTTTCTAAAAAAGAAAAAAAGAAAAAAATGGCAAAATTAGTGTATTACATGCAAAGCATATGGAGGACAAATGTAACTCCTTAATGTTACCATTACGATGGGAAAATTTTGAAACTGCATAAATATTCTGCCTTTACTCTTTTTCTGTAAAAGAAAATTGGTGTATCATTTTTTTTTTTTTTGTAAAAAATGATCATGTGGTGCTGATCCCACCCCTACCCTTGGGCTTTCAGCAATCATGGGAACCACATGTTAGCTATAGACTTCATCCTCTCTTGATTTTTTCATTGGTATTGTACCGGAAGGGTTCTCATCCAATTAAGAACAAACGGTTATAGCGTAGCTTGAACTCAATGAGCTAGGCACATATCTCTCTCAAGAGGGACTCTACTGGAATTCAAAGTGTTGACCAAAACAAGGAAGGATTCTAGTAAAGGTGTCTCTACCACTACACCATACAACACAATATGTGGTAAAAATATACTCATATTAAGTTCGGTTCAAAATATATATAATATATCTTTGATAATATAGTGTTTGTTGTTCACCATAATTTATGCATGTGTAATGTGATATGGTGGTGTAATGCTAGATACGCACTCAAATTGCACATTTTTTACACACTATGATGTATATTTAATTTTAATTATTGATATTTTTAAGTGAGAACCACATCATTTTTAGTTGTATAGTTAAGTTTAATTACACATCATAGTGTAAAAAGTTTGTGCAATTTGAGTGGGTTAATCATTACTCATTAAATAAATATGTTATTGCACTTACCATTAACACAAAAGCCAATACCATCTCGTCGTTCCCATGTTTTTTAATCATAATTGGTCTAAAAGCTTGTTAAATACTGTTGACGCCGTTTTTCGTTAACTTAAACAGTAGAGCAATTAAGCAAATGGAAAATGGAGCGAATGAATTTAAAGAGGAAGATAAGAAGGTTTTTACATAGTTCAGCAGTTAATTCTGCCTAGTCCACGAGTCTATATTATTAAGACTTAGAGTTTTCTGGAAATTCTTCAAAGATGAATTCCCTAGAGCTTTTTCTCCAGATGTTAGAAATCAGAGAATCGGTCCCTTACAAGTGGTGATTCCTTCTCTATTTATAGGGAAGGTTACAGAGTTCATTCCCACATATTTCGGGAAGATATTATGTATATCAATTAAAATAATGATATTAAATGCAATATCTCCTAACATCCCATGAAAATCGGGAACGGATAACAGATTAAATGGTATCCCTTAAATATTGGGATTACACAACCATAAATATGTTCACACGTAATAGGCTATCTCAGGTGACTCATCAGGTCTCCGAGATCAACAATCGGCAATGTGACTGTCAAGACTTACAGAACTGTTACGAACTTGTCACCCAACTTCAGGCCATGCTCGAGATAGGTAGGTACTGTCGAAGCTGTCACACCCGAGCTTGCACTTCCCAAGCTCGGACTGTCTTATCTGAAGACAATCGGTAAAAGATATATCCCAGTGTGCCATTTCGAACTCAGAAAATATCCCGAGGTTACACATCTTCAAGGTCGTTGTTTTACTTCAGAGATTTTACGGCTGGACCATATGATATTTTCATACATTTCGAGCTCACACCTGACGAGCCTAATTTTCGGGGTCATAACCTCTTGTCTCGAAATCTGAGTGTAACCTATAATTACACATCATAGTGTAAAAAGTTTGTGTAAAAAGTTTGTGCAATTTGAGTGGGTTAATCATTACTCATTAAATAAATATCTTATTGCACTTACCATTAACACAAAAGCCAATACCATCTCGTGGTTCCCACCTTTTTTTTAATCATAATTGGTCTAAAAGCTTGTTAAATACAAAGCAAAGCAAGTCTTATTTTAGAATATACAGAGACAAAAGAAGACACAACAAGAAAGCTGGCTTAAGTTAAGATCCACCAAGATTGCAAGTACTTACTTTTCTTTGCCATTACCAAAGTGAATGGAGAATGATGCATTATGTGTTTATGACCGAGCTCCAATGGAACCCATAATCATATCTACTCATAATTGAACCATACATGTTGTAGTAAACATCATAAATTAAATAAATAAAGCCCTCCAATTAGGGAAAGACAATTACAAGTGTATTAATAAAAAAAAAATTAAAAATATACATTCCCTCATTTCCATATTACAACATTAAGACATGTATACTTGCACACTTGCAGTCTTCACTACGTTGCAGACAGGGCATACATCAATTAACGCTTCACAATCTTTGCACATACAAAGGTGTCTACAAGGTAACAACAAGATTGAGACTTCTCTAACCTTGCAAGCCCTGCAGTTTATTGGTTTATTGGGAACTCCGGATCCAGAGACATTCAAAGCGCCGAGATGATTCATGTTGGTGTAAGAAGCCGCATCATCTACCTCGCTGTCCCCACAACCTTCCTTTACATGCATAGCGCCTTGTGCTATCACCTGCTGTAGGTTGCTCTTCAAGAAATTGATTACAGACTCATTGTACTTCGCTTTGTAGTGCCAAGTCTGAACCTCCATAGTGATCTGCTTGATTCTGTCCATTAGTTCCTTGTTCTTGCGATTCATGTTTTCTATTTCAGTCTCCTTTTCGTGCAACTTCCTGGTAACTCCTTTCTCGACAGCGTTTAGAAAGGAAACTGTCTGCCTTTGCCTCATTTCCATAACACCCTTGAAGATCTTCTCTTCCTACAAAATGAAACAAACCAAGAAAGATAAATGATTGGTAAAAGTTCAATAGAGATTGTAGCAATTCGCACATTTCTGGACAAACAGTTAATACAAATCCAAAGCATGTAACAATACAAGACTCCTGGCCATTGTGATAAAACACCATAAATTGTTCTAGTGCCACATAACTGAAATAACTCAAATGTGGCTGCCCGGAAAAAACTCCAAAGAGACTTAACGAACTGATTAACCTAGATAGAAACAAAGATATTAAAACATCATAGATCATGTTATGTGTCTAAACACTTTCTCAATAATTTAAAAAGAAAAAAACATAAGTAGGATGTTCCACATTGAATGGCAACGTAAGTTGATTTGAAAAACAATGTGAATTACCTGAGCTTTTATGAACTGGTCGAATTCTTCTTTCTGCTGATCAATCTCGACCTTCAGATTGTCGCTGACTGAGGAAATAACAGGGAGAACAGCTTTAAAATTTTCACTAGCTGACGTAACAGAAGAGTTGTGTTCTTCCTCCTCATATGAAAGTTTAAGCCCAGTGGACACAGGGTTTGGGTTAAAAATGCTTCCTGATTGATTAGTTTTATCTTGACATAAGTAATTATTTATAGATATGAGATGTTTTTGTGGTACTAAAATGGAATCTGTCTCCCGTCTTCTATGGTTTGGTTGGTCTGTTGAAGGTATATGCTTGTTTGCTATATGGTTCATCTGACCAACAGTACAGCCAACTGTGTCTGTGAAAAATTGAGACATTGGTTCATGAGAGACTACAAAAAAAAATGAGATACTAATGATAATTTGGAAAGGTAGGTAATACAAAAACCAACAACTATAATCAAATGATAAAAATGTCAAGGAAGGAAAATGACAAAACGTATAATAGTAATGTCAAGTTGGCAGCCAAAACTATTTCAAAAGACATAAAAAGACAAGTAATAGAATAGGATAAAACTCAGAAGGTGGAGATGGAGTTGGAGAGATAACAAAGCTGGGATGAACCACAGATTCTTGTGGCTCTGTCCCGTAGAGGATAAAGTGGAGATGGAGTTGGAGTTGGGATTGGGGTTGAGGTTGGAAAGAAATAAAGGTTCTAAAAAAGTTGCAAACAACTCCAACGACAGCGCACTAGCAATGTCATGGTGCTAACTAAATAAAATTAACCCGAAAAGAATGTAGCTTGGTGGTCCATGAAACACGCTGGAAAAGAAAGCCAACACAACTTGTTGAGATATAATTTAAAGAATAAAAGGAAGCTTGTCAACCGAGTAGATATATCTCCAAGCTAAAAGCATTACTAGGCACCGAGCATCTGGACATATAGTTTGAATGTTATTTAAATCTCTTAATTCTGCTACAAAATTTAACTAGCAGGAATGTAATTTTTTTGTCTCTACCAAAATGGGTTATGCAGATAAAGATAATATACACTCAGAAAAGGAACATTATGAATTACATTCATTTACACCTCTAATCGTCTACACCAAAGATCTAAAACAAGCAATATACTTTCAAGGAAAATTTACATTCATCATCAACATCATCAAGAAATAAAAAAGCAAAACACAGAAAGAAACACTCACAATCACAGTCTCCAAATAATTGCAGCTGAGGGAACGCATTGGGAGCATACTGAAACTGGTTCTCCTCAACCAAAGCAGGGAACAAAGGACTGCTGCTATTATCACCTCCAAACATATCCCTACAAAACAAAAAACACAAAATTAAGTACAACCCACTTGAAGAGTCATCCTTCTTTCAATTACCCGCATCTTATTTTTCTTTCTTTTCCCCTTCCTAGAATTTTCTTTCTCACCAAACACACACACCCACAAACACAAACACCAAACAAACAAAAACCCAGAAGAGAACAGACCCGATTATGGTACGAGAGGCGAAGAGAGATGGAGGAAGATCGCAGCAAAGATGGATGGATGGGGAAGAGTGAGGAGGAGGGTGTAGTAATAGATATAGAGAGAGAGAAAGCGAGAACTAGAAAAGGAGAATGAAAATGGAGAAGGCAGAGGCAATAATTGGTTGGTGGAAAAAGGAGTAAAGAGTGGTTGCGATTAAGAAGAAAGACGATGATTCCATTTGTACGGGGACTTGGTGTTGGTGTTGGTGTTGGTGTTGGTGTTGTTGCTGCGCTTGTGGAATTCTTCATCGCCTTCATCACCTTTCCTTTACTAGTCTCTTTCTCTCTCTTTCTCTTTCTCTTTCTCTCTCACCAGAATCCTTTATTATTATTAAATTATTAAATTATTAAATATATTTCTGCCATTTTTATTTACTTTTTTTTGTCTTTGTGCGATGGTATTGGTGTGTCAGTGTGAAATGACTAATTTGACCTCGGATTTGATTTATGATGGTGGGACCTTTTAGGAAAATTATTGCATATTTGATATGATTCTAAGACACTTGTTCTTGAATTTGGGAATCCTTTGTATGAATGATAGTGTGTGTTTTCCGTGTGCAATAATTTCATTTTCTACTCTCCCAAAGAAAAAAAAATCATCTCCTATTATTAGATTCTATTATTGTTTTGATTCTGTTATTATTAGTGTAATGGAATTTATCTCTATTATTACATGAATTTTTTTTTTGTAAGGAATTTGTTTACATAGTTATTATGTTATGTTATGTGGAGAAAGACCTATACTCCAATGTGGTGATGAGATGACTTTTCAAGTTGGAATATTTGAGTTGTTGATATAATTATGAATGTTCTATTTTATGTTGCCTTTGATTTTTTTTTTCCTTCATTAATAATATACCACTTTTTATTACTATTTGTTGATTCTTTTGCCTATTTTTATAATTTGTTAATGTTGAATGACAATTATTTTTTTTAAATGTCCAAGTTAAAAAGAAACCTTAAATGCTTCATTGTTTTGTAATTATTATTATAACACTTGAGCCTCGGAAGTGGTTGAATGTTTATAAGTTGGAAGAGTTCTAGTCCTCATAAAAAAAAAACTCATTATTATAACTAGAAAGTAAGAGTTAAAAATCAAAATATTCAATGTAATTATCAAAATGAAATGTAATCTAATGCATTTAAGGAGTCATTTGGTATGTAGGAATCTGGATACAGGAATGAGAATCTGAACACTTTATTATGTTTGGTACGAATTTGTACTCTAGAGTTTTAATTTTTCCTGTTTCTAGGTTCAAGTAAAACTCATCTGACAAGTGGTTTTCAGATACCCAGAAATGTGAAACACTCCAAAATTATTATTATTTTAAAAAAAAAATCTTAAACCAATAATTTTGCAGTTAATAACTTATTTTATTTTTTAAGCTTATAATATAAAAAACAAATATACATATATCAAACTATAAAATGATAAATAATATTTGTTTATTTAAAGAAATTGATTTGTAAACATTTATATTATAACTTTAGTTTAAAATAACAAATGAAATATTATTAAAAATAAAATAAAGGTATTTTTGTAATTTTAAAAATTATACTTGATTCTAATATTCAATAGATGTATTTTTTTAATTTTGTTAAAAAATATTTCATGAGTAAAATTGTTTATAAATTATTTTGATGAAATATATTATTATATTAATTTTTTGAATATATGAAAACTTAACAGATTCATATGCACAACCAAACACAGAAAGTGATATTCTCATGAATCATAGATAAGATTACAGTGCACAACCAAACATAATGATGTAAGTTTCCAGACTATCAGATTACCCTCTTCAACTTTCTCAGTAATATAAAAACTGTAAACTCCTCATACCCAACGGTCGCTAATATATATTAAGTCTCTGTTTCCTATCAACAATATTTGAAATAAAAAGTAACTCAAAATTATGTTTAGCACAATAAATAATGAATACTAATGATGTGTCAATATTATTAAATATTCATATTAAGTTTCTTCTTTTAATAAAGTGTGTAGTAAAAAAAATATCACATCATTATATTTATATTTTGTAGGTAAAAAAAATATGTACGTCTACTAGTAAAATATCTAATCATGTGCAGTGCTAAATATAGAAGTTAAATTTAAAAATAAAAGTTATGAATATTATTTATATTTAATAAATACACATTAAGCTTTATTGGAGTTGAGTATCATTTGAGTCAATTTCAATGAACATTTATTAAAAATATATCATTTATTGTTGTACTAAATTTAATATAAATATATAATAATCGCAAATTTGAAATTAAAAAAATAGCATAATGCATAATGTGACACTTTTTAACATTGCAATAGATGTTTTTTTTTATTCTCTTTGTCATGCTAAAATATAAATATTAGAGACTCTTACAAAACCATATACTATGTTTAATTAGGAAAATAAGAAGGATAAATTAGTAATTAAGACATGAAATGAAAATTAATGTTAAAGTACAAATTAGAACGGGCAAGGGAGGTGGTGGAGGGAAGTTCGAGGTCAACTATGGAAATAAAATATAAAGAAAGAAAAGCAAGAAGAATCAAAATGAGTGACAAGCTCCCTCGTTTATTGCTTTTGCTTTCTTGGTCTAATAATACTACTACAAGTAGAGTACACCTCCTCCATGCCCATGGCCACCCCTTCTGTCATCATTTGTCCATTCAATTCAACCTGAATTATTGTATTTATTATGGTCCTCCTTTATCACTTAATTATGTTCACTCCCTTTTAAAAAACAACATACTAATTTTCAAGGTTATAAGCTTTTGGGGAGTGGATTTTGGCCCAAAAGAGAAGTTTCCCGTTCACTCCTAGATCGATAGATCAATAGCCGAACTCATCAGAATAAAAATATTTCTAATGGAATACAAAAAAGGTGATAATGCATCTTTAATAAGTCTAATATAGTTATAATTTATGAGCGTTTAAATTTGATATATCATAAATCATAGATAAGCATATTTGTTGAATATACCAATCCAGCTTATAATTTTGACAGCTGTGATTAAGTTGTTAAGGCAGTTAGTTTGTTAGATTAGTTAGAGTTTTGGTCTCTCGGGTTGATTAGTCTTTCCTTGTAACAACTTTAGCTTTTCTCTCTGTAATTGTACTATATAAATATGACTTGTAATGAGAAGCTTAATACAGAAATAAGACATACTTTCAGTTCTTCAAACACTTATGAATTTTTTTGTTTTCTCTGTTCTCTCTTTACTCTGTTTTCTCAAGTTGGTACCAGAGCCACTCAATCATGGAGTCCTCTTCGTCCTCTGCGCATAGCTCCACTGTCTCCACTTCATCCAGTGTTCCATCTACAATGCTTCTTCCTCCACTTCGCTTGAATCGCAGCAACTATTTCTTCTATCGTTCCCAAGTTCTTCCATCGATTCGGGCACACGATCTTGAAGGGATTCTTCTCGGCACTACACCTTGTCCTTCGGCCACAATTCCAAAAGCTCCTGGATCAACCACAAGGGTTAGTAATCCTGCTTTCACATCTTGGAATCGCCTTGATCAGTTCTTACTTTCTTGGTTGATTTCTTCTATCTCTAAGCCCATGATTGGCCATGTTGTTGACTGCAAAACATCGGCTAAGATATGGACTACACTTAACAATATGTTTAGCACTCGTTCTAAGGCTAGGATGATTCATCTTATGACTTTTCTCCAAAGCACCAAGAAAGGTTCCATGTCTGTTGATGAGTACATGCTCAAGATGAAAAGCTATGTTGATGGCTTACGTGTTGCTGGCAATCCCATTTCTGAAGATCAGTTGATCTTGTATGTTCTTACTGGTCTCGGTTCCGAATACGAATCGGTTGTTGTCAATCTTATATCCAAGAACACTGTCTCCATTCAAGAAGTTCAATATATGTTGCAGAATCATGAGATGCGCCTTGAGCTTACTCAGGCTACTGTTGCTCTTGATCTCAATGCTCCAACAACAAACTTTGTTCAAACCAAGAAGCCTCACAATGGTCCTCCTTACAGTCAAAATAGGAACTACTACAACAACAACTCCAACAGAGGCAGAGGACGAGGTTACTTAAATGGAAGAGGTAGAGGCTACTACAATGGCAACGTCAATCGTCTCATTTGTCAACTCTGCGGCAAACCCGGTCACTCCGTTCTGAAATGTGTTCGCCGTTTTGATGTTAGCTACCATGGTCCAGATGATGCCCACCAAATTTATGTTGAAACTGCTCCTCAAGCTCACATTGTTTCCACCTCCACTCACAGTGATGAATCTTGGTTTCTTGACAGTGGAGCCACCAATCACATCACCTCAGATAGTGCCAATCTGATGACAAAGAACAACTACAAAGGTAAAGAAAAGCTTGTTGTAGGTAATGGCTCACAACTCTCTATTGCTCACATTGGATCTAGTTATTTGGCTGCTAATAAATCTTTGCATCTTAAAAATATTCTCCATGTTCCATCTATCACCAAAACTCTCATCAGTATTTCTCAAATTACAAAAAATAATGATGTCACAGTAGAATTCACTTCTGGTTTTTGTCTTATTAAGGACAACATTTCGAAGACTCCACTTCTCAAGGGCACTCTTAAAGATGGCTTGTACCAGTTGGAGTCGTCTATTGTCAGTTCTTCCTCTAGTTGTTCGACTTCTCAGTCATCACATCCAATTGTTTTTCTTTCTCAATCCAATAATGTACCAAATCAACCCAGCTGTAATAAGCATACTGTTGTAATAAATCTGTGGCACAATAGACTTGACCACCCTTCTAAAATGATTTTGAATAAAGTTTTGAATTCATTGCAAATTCCCTCAACTCATGTTGATTTCTATCATGCTTATCAATATGGAAAATTACATCAATTTACATTTCCATCATTGTAATGCCCCGAATTTCCTAATAAGGGTTAGGATCTTGATTAGGAGGTCGGGAGGGCCATAATTGAATTATGATGCTATTTAATGATCATATGCATGCTTATGTGAATTATATTATTATATGGTGATAAATGCGTGCATATGGGAGTATTTATAATTATAATGGTATTTTGGTAATTTGACCGCTGTGGGCGTAATTGTGTATTTTGGGTGCATGGTTGTGATTAATTAATATAGCCACATTATAAGGTGGGTTGGTTCGAGCTATTCGACATGAGACGATCATGGAATGTAAGTATTCGGTTTAGTCATAACGGATTTAAGTTCGAGGCTCGGGGTAAGTCTCGGGGTCATTTCGATGATTAGAACATTACCGGAAATTAAAGGGTAATGGGGTCATTTAAGAATATTGAGAATAACGGGAATTTGAGGGTGTTAATTATAATTAACGAGATAGGTGGGAAATGACGATTTTACCCTTGGGAGTCTTTAGAAGCCTTTATTTGACCTAGGGGCAAAATAGTCTTTTCACCCCTAAGATTTATATAAACTCAAGGCTGTAGAAGAATAGAACAAAAACAGAGCCTCATCATCCTTATCTTTCTCCCTCACTCGTGCACCATTTTCCCTCTTTCACTCTTTGGAATTTTGAAGCCAAATTGAAGGGGCAAGCTAGGAGATCAAAGGTGGGAGCTTAGAAACTTAGTTCAACCATTGAAAAGGGTTTAATCTCGAGTTTGAGGTAAGTTTCAGCCATGAAATCTCTGATTTTACTCTGTTTTTGGTTTAAGTTTTTAGTTTGTGATTTCTTGGTGAATAGTTGGAATTAATGGAAGCTAGGTTGGTGTTTAACTTGGGTTTTGATGAGGGTGAGTTGTAGATTAAGTTTAGTGGTTGAATTGGGTGTTAGGTTGATGTTTGGGACTGGTTTGAAGGGTTGGTTTTGAGGAAAACGCGGGGGAAGAAAACTGGTTCTTGCTGTTTTGTGTAAAGGGCCGCGGCACGGCTATGGTGAGCCGCGGCTTGCGTTGCTTTCTGGGGGAGATGAGCCTCTGTTTGAGGTGTGAGCTGCGGCGCGGCTAGGGAGGGCCGCAGCCCATAGAGGCATTTTTGGCCAGAAATGAGTTTTTGACTTGGGGATGCTAGCCTTAGGCCTCGGGGTCGATCCTACAACTCGGTTTAGTTTGGATTGATGTCCCGGAGGCTAGATATTGGTTTGGGAACCTATGTTAATCATTTTTATTAATGGTGTTCTGTATTTGGTTATGACTAGGTGACCGCTAAAGGACTAAAAGTTGATTGTTCTCAATGGTCGTTCTTTTAATCATTCTAGCTCGAATCTGAGGTAAGAAAACTGCACCCTGTGTATATGTGACATGCATGGCTATTCTTGATGCATGTTGGTTGATTATTAAATATGACATGCATGGCTATTATCGGTACATGTTAGATTGTTAAATATAATGCATATGATGCATGAGAAACATGTGATTAGGACATGCTTTATATACTGAGTATGATATCGTTCGGAGCTTGAGCCTCTGTGTTCGTGCACGGTCCTAATTATACTAGTACTTGTTAAGTAAGCATGCTTAATACCTTGTATATGGATATTGGACATGTGATATATGTTTAGTGGCATGGCTTACTTGTGTATGGCACTGACTTATTAGTCAGATTCGGCAACGGTGTTAGATCCATATGTGAAGCTGTGATTTATTAGTCAAGTTCACAATGAGTTGAACACTGGTCGTGTTTTACTGACCTAAGCGTCATGAACACCGAGCCAAATGAAGATTAGATCTAATCAATATCAGCGTTGAATGACTCATATGGGGTATTAATGCTGGACCGACTAGAAGGTCGATGAAAATTATAAGCGCTTGGCTAGTCTGAGACTAGTTATTCAGAGCCAGGGCATATGGCCCCGGTGACTGTTTGTCACATGGCTAGGGAACGTTGTTCCACAGTTATGACTCTAGAGTCAGGAGGAAGGTTATGTTGGTGACTAATCACCATGCACCTATCCTGTTAAAGCTAGTGAGATGCTCACTTATTTGTTAAGCCCTAGTGATCCTATCGTCACATGGCTAAAGGGTGTTGTTCCCATATTTATGACTTTTGCGATAGTCACCTATTTGTGTTGGACTGTTGGTCTTGAATAATTAGTACGATCAATGTTGAGATTATATCATGTTATATTGTGTTTTCTTGTTGAGCTTCGGCTCACGGGTGCTATGTGGTGCAGGTAGAGGCAAAAGAAAGTTGGACCATCCTTGAGTTTGAGAGCTTAGGTGATGACATGTACATATGCAGCTTCTCGTCCGCCGCAGCCGAGGTTTAAAGGGGAACTAGGGTTAAACCCTGTTTTGCCGCATAGAACGGCCTGTTGTAAATATTTTCTTGTAGTAGACTCTGAAATTATAATTTTGGGATCCCAACAAATATATTAAACGTTCTAATGAAACGTTACATCTTAACCAAAAATTTTAATCCCTAAACCGCTGATCATACTTAGTTACACGATTTTGGCCAAATTACTCGATTAGCGAGTTTAGCACTGTTTACAAGGCACACCGTAACGGTCCCTGGAGTTGAGCATTACAATCATCTACAAACATTACTAGTGCACCATTTGAAATTGTTCACTCTGATTTTGGGGTCCATCCCCACATCAAACCAGTGAAGGCTATAGATTTTATGTGCATTTCATTGATGACTATTCCAAGTTTACATGGATCTATCCTCTCAGACAAAAATCAGATACCACCCGTATATTTCTTCAATTTAATGCATATGTTGAAAGACAATTTTCATGTAAAATCAAGTGTTTACAGGCTGATTGGGGAGGAGAATATCGACCCCTTAAACCAATTTTAGCCCAACTTGGAGTAATTTTTGACACCATTGTCCTCATATTCACCAACAACAAGGTAGAACAGAAAGAAAACATAGACATATATCTGAAATTGGCCTAACATTACTTGCTCAAGCTCAAATTCCACTCAAGTTTTGGTGGGATGCTTTTGTATCTGCTACATATCTCATCAATAGGCTACCAGCCCAAAACCTCGCATACGAAACTCCACTTGAGTGTCTTTTCCATAAACAACCAGATTATTCATTTTTTAAAACTTTTGGCTATGCTTGTTTTCCTTTACTTAGGCAACACAATAATCATAAGTTTGATTTCAAGACATCTACATGCATATTTCTAGGATATAGTCCTTCTCACAAAGGCTATAGATGTCTCCATCCTTCAGGAAGAATCTATATTTCTAGAAGTGTCACTTTTGATGAAAAATGATTTCCTTATTCTACATTATTCAATTCAAATGGTGCAGCTTTCTCTTCACCCCTACGCAAGCCATCTATGTGCCTTTTCCTATAAATACTTCAGCACAAATCTTGAGTCAACCTCACCAAAACAATTCCCAATTAGTCCCTCCTTTATCTTCTACTCCAAATATTTCTAGTTCTTCTTCACCTTGTACAAACACTCAATCTCCATCTGTTGACAACCATGACAATATTAATCATTCTCCTCTTATTTCTTCTTCCCCACCAGCCATTCCTTTACAACTCTCATTGCCAACTGAGCCACCTAATCCTCCACTTCCCCTTAATTCTCATGCTATGCAAACTCGGCCCAAGTCAGGAATTCATAAACCAAAATTATTAGCTACTGAACTAACTTGTCCTAACAACTCTTTTTGTGAGCCTTCTACTGTTCAACAGACACTCTCTGATCCAAAATGGAAGTCAGCTATGGAGCAAGAATATCAAGCTTTAATGCAAAATAATACTTGGTCTTTGGTCCCTTTTCACTCTTAGATGAACTTAGTACAGAATAAGTGGGTGTTCAAAACTAAGCTCAAAGCTGATGGGACTCTAGACAAGTTCAAAGCTCGTCTTGTAGCTAAAGGCTTTCAACAAACTCCTGGTATTGATTACTTTGATACATTTAGCCCTGTGGTAAAATCATCAACTATACAAATCATGTTTACTTTGGCTATTACAAATGGTTGGGATATCAAACAAGTGGATATTAATAATACATTTCTGAATAAAGATTTAGAAGAGACAATTTTCATGCAACAGCCAAAGGGTTTTGAGCATCCACAGTATCCAAATCATGTTTGTCAACTTCACAAGGCTCTCTATGGCCTCAAACAAGCTCCTAGATCCTGGTTTGACAAGTTGAAAACTGCTCTTTTGTCATGGGGTTTTACTAATTTAATTTATGATTCTTCCTTATTTTTCTCCAACAAAGATGGGAATCTTTTGCTTGTTCTTGTATACGTTGATGATATACTGATCACAGGGGTTGATTCTAGTCACATACAACAGCTAATTCATGCTTTGAATACCAAGTTTTCTTTAAAGAATCTTGGTTCAATTAGTTACTTTCTTGGATTTGAGGTTCATAGAACCAAGGATATACTTTTTCTCTATCAATCAAAGTATGCTATTGACATTCTACAGCACACCAAAATGGAGGATTGCAAACCTTGTGCAATGCCCATGTGTCCTGGTTATAAGCTTTTTGTCAAGGACAGTCAGCCATTTCATGATCCCACTCTTTATCGTAGCACTCTTGGGGCATTGCAATACTTGACTTTGACTAGGCCTGATCTATCCTATGTTGTAAATAAACTGAGTTAGTTTATGCAAGAGCCAACTATTACACATTGGTGTGCTTGCAAACGGCTTCTGCGATACCTTAAAGGCACTATTTCTCTTGGACTTGTCTTCAAACCAGCTGCCTTACTCACTCTAGAAGGCTACTCTGATGCAGATTGGGCTTGCAGTCTTGATGATAGGAAGTCTACCATTGGTTTTTGTCTTAAGCTTGGGGGAAATCGTATCACTTGGGCCTCTCGCAAGCAGAAAGCTATTGCTCGATCTAGTATCGAGTCCGAATATCGGTCCTTGTCTACTACAACTACTGAAATTGTTTGGGTGCAATCAATTCTTACTGAACTTGGTATTGGTCTTCCTTCAACACCAATCATTTGGTGTGACAACCAAGGAGCTCAGATGTTAGCTTCCAACTCGGTTTATCACTCAAGGACCAAGCACATTGAGGTTGATGTCCGTTATGTTCGTGATTTGGTGTCTCGGAACAAACTTGTTGTCAATTATATTCCTACGGAGCTTCAACCAGCTGATATACTAACCAAACCTCTCACCTTGCCTAAGTTCCAATTTCTTTGTACCAAACTGTCATTGGATACATCTCAGTGCAGTTTGAGGGGGGTTGTTGAATATACCAATTCAGCTGATGATTTTGACAGCCGTGATTAAGTTGTTAAGGCAGTTAGTTTGCTAGATTAGTTAGAGTTTTGGTCTCTCGGGTTGATTAGTTTTTCCTTGTAACAACTTTGGCTTTTCTCTCTGTAATTGTACTCTATAAATATGACTTGTAATGAGAAGCTTAGTATAGAAATAAGCCATACTTTTAGTTCTTCAAACACTTGTGAATCTTTTTGTTTTCTATGTTCTCTCTTTACTTTGTTTTCTCAAGTATATTACATACCAGGGATCATTTTTGATGTTAAACATAAACTTGAAATTGGACCAATTTACTTGAGTATGTTCCCATGTTATATGCATATATATATATATATTTTAATATACTAGTTAGAAGCAACGAGTAATGCATGTTTGTTTAGTTTTAAAATTGTAAATGTTGTCTATAATTTTAATAAAAGTTGATTAATTATTTTTTAATATATATATATAATAAAATGAATTAGAGTTCTATAGTAAATATAAATATTTGTATCAATAATCTCTATATATATGACATCTAAACACAGCGTTTATATATATTTACATAGCTACATGACATATATATAAAATACAATAATATTTAAAAAGAAATTAATAACAGGAATAAAATAATAATAGAAAAAGTCATAGTATAGACAATAATATACATACATCAACTATTTTTAGTTTCTAATGTATCTCACAATGTCTTTTAGTGAATTTTATGAAGAAAAAAAAATCAAATCACTTGATAAAAAACAAACTATCACACAAATTTATAGGATAAAAAAATATATATGTTTTTATTATTTTTAAATAAATGCGATTTAATTATTTAAATTATCATAAAATATCATAATTTAATTAATTAATTAATTTATTTTTATTTAAGTTTATGTTTGGTGTAGATTTTGAATTTGGCGTTGACAACAAAATATTATATATTTAATATAATGTTAAGTTTAAGTTTAATTCAATTTTATTTTAAGTTATAAAATATATAGTTTTATTATTTATAAATAATTATAACGGTAAAATATATCAAAAATATCTTATTTTAATTTGTTTAATTATTTATTTAATTAATTTTATTTATATTTAATTTATGTTTACAATTTACGGTTAAATATAATAATATTATATTAAATATACAAATATTTTATTAAAGTTAGAAAAAAATAAAAAACCATTAAAAAAAAATATGTTATCTACACAATTTTTGTATAGAATTGTATAGAAGAGATATAGTTGTATTAATTAACTTAATACTATGAAAGTTATCAAAATGGGCAACTTTGTTGCATTGTTGATTTCAATTAATCTAATAAGACTAATTTATCATTAATCAAATTTGTCACACCAAGTACAGAGCTGATGGCTAAAGTTTTGGCAAATTCGAGATTATAATATGCATATCTATATATTTCTTATGAAAAGAATCAAGCTCTGGTCCGGAATTCAAGGATGCATTGTGGACTTATTTGGCATTGGGTTTAGCCGTTGGACGGCTCCTTTGGTCAGAAAAATATATTCAGAAAAATATATCAAGTGTCTAGTCTAGAAAAAATTTTCCACCATCATTTTACATTATGTCGATTTTGTAAACAAAAAATAATAATGAATAAATAGATTTTTTTAAATAAAAACAAAAAACAAAACTTCCTAGTCTAATCCACTTTTTGCACTTTGGATTCTCAACCTCAAATATTTTGTATTTAAATTCTCAAACTCATTAAAAGTTTACATTGCTAATCTTTTCACTTTTTCATTCCATTGTATTCGATTGGAATAGAGAATTCAAAATACAACTCTAATAAGTAAGAATACAATAGTCAAAGTGTTTGATAAAAGTAATTTTACAACTCAATTATTCAAAATACAAGCAAATAAAAAAATGTATAAGAAGAATGTCACAAACTCAAAACAATAATAATACAAGTAAATAAGAACAAAAATAACAAAAGAATGAAATGAATAGTAATAAGAACACAAACTTTCACACAACCAAAATGTAGAATAGTGTGGATCACCAACTTAAACAAGATTCAAAACATTTGTCCAAAATATTTTCCCCTATTCTCTAAGCACTAAATGATCTCTTAAGGAAATAACTATCTAGAATTATCAAGCATCTATGGTGTATTTTCCAACCAAGAGTTTTGTGGATAGAAAATGGTGTGCCTTACAAGTGAGCATTAGACTCCTATTTATAGAGTTTGAGATATCCTTTGAATTTCAAAATTACACCAACCCACATGGCTGTTACCAATGTTTAATTGGATGTTTATGGAATTAAAATGAATATTTGGGAGTTACTTGAGATGTAAAACCCGTTCAAATTGGAGAAAAAATAAAATTGAAATAGGTTGTCAGCACCACAGGCCACGGCCACTGGCCTCTGTCCCCTAGGCCGTTGTCAAGGATAATCAATGGGTGCGACCACAGTGCAATTTCAGCTTCCAATTTTTTCAGTTTAAAAAAAAAAGGTCATAATCTCTTCCCACGTGATTTTGTAGTCTTTATACACCTCAAAACATGTCTACAACAACCATATTACATAATGACTCTATAAAATTCAAACACAAATGTGTAATTCTAATCTACACATCATTGAGTAATATTTGGAAGTTACAAATTTGTAACTGATTTTGTAACTCCAAAATATGTTACATTTGTGCACACACATATATCTAATTTTGTCACTCTCAATAATAGTTACAAGGTGTAAACAAATCACATTTTGTCACATTATTTAATATAATATTATATTATTTAAAATAATATAGCATTCCCTCACTTATATTAAATAATCACATTTTGTAACACTTATTTCAATATTTCATCCCAACTTTTTGTTGAAAAAACTAGAATTTCATGGCAAAAATCTATAATATATACATTTTTAGGCCACACTTTTAGATCTCAAACTTTAATTTTAATGTTAAACTTCTTTTATGAAATAAAAACAATCATAATAATAATAACCACTTAATTTATTTATTTAATTATTATTAATTAAAAATATTAATAATTTTATCTTATAAATTTTTTTAAAAATTTATAATATAATTATTGAAATTTTAAGTGGTGTTTAATTATTATAATAAATTTCATATATTTATGAATTAAAAATAGTTATAAAATATATTTATCTCAACAATTTTGAATTTATCCTTGTTTAGGGACAAAAACTTTTACAAATTTAAACTTGGGGCTCAAGGGCAAGAAGATGTGTAACGTTGGAGTAGTTGGCCATACGCAAAACGTTAGTTTTCTAATTGAAAAATTAGATGGAAAATTGAAAAGAACTAACATTTTAAGAGATTGGAGACATAATGTAAACATTTTAAGAGATTGGAGACATAATGTAAAAAAAATTTAAATAAGGACATAAGTACAAAAAGAGATTAGTCATTTAAAAAGAAAAAACTTTATTTTAATTCATTTTCAACCGTTTTTCCTTTTTAAATTTATCTATAGTCACGATGTCTTTGTTTATTAAGTTAGTCTATATATTTAATTGGTGAAAATGACTTATTTTTTTGGAGTCATTTTGCATTTGGACTAGTTTTGATAAATTCTTGTAAAAAAATATTTTTCTAAAATTTTGATGAGCTCTTTAAAAATTTCGACTAGCTGTTTGAATTTTTTAACCATCTGTTTAAAAAATTTCGACCACCTATCTCAAGTGTCGAAGATAATTTTGCAAAAAATTCTTAAAATTAGACTAAAGTACAAAATAACTTCAAAAAATAAATCATTTTTGTAAGGGACTCTTACCATATAAAAATATTTGTTAATTTATAATAATAAGTTTTGACATTGACTATACCATTATATTAATAGTTGTTGTTTTGGTACTAATTTAGTACTCTATTATTTAATTAATTTTATTTTAATATTTCATATATGATAAATTAGTTCAAAATAATATTTGTTCATTAGTTTTCAAAAAAAAAAAAGATAAACATATTTACATTTATAAAGAATTTTTAAAAAAATTAAAACATATTTACAAGTTTTTTTTATCAAAAAGAATATTAACGAAAATTAGTAGAAAGATATAATTTAAATTAACTTATCATATTTAAGGTATTAAAATGATATTAATTGAACAATATGATGTTAGTTTTGTTCAAAAACAAACAATAAGGTAATAATAAGACCATCTACAATGCAATATGTAAATTTTGTACTAAATTTAGCACAAAAATTAAGTCAATACTATATTTGGCTCTATATTTACAATTGTGATCAAATACATTAAATACAAATTAACTAAAAAAATCAACAATTCATTTAATATTTATTGATAATATACAAAAATTAATATATATTTTTTTTCATTTTTTATTGTAAAGAAAGTGAATAAAAAAGTATTATGGTTAGTCATTAATTGTTAATTAATAAATTAGTGGCGGGTATTTTTTTTCATTTTTTATTGTAAAGAAAGTGAATAAAAAAGTATTATGGTTAGTCATTAATTGTTAATTAATAAATTAGTGGCGGGTAAATAAAAAAGTGACATTGATTGTTGTGTCAAATTTCACTCATGTTATATCTAGTGTCAAATTTGGTATAACTTTTAACATGTGTCACATTTTAAACAATTTTTTTTTGTGGGGAATAAATTTATTAGAATGCATAATATAGGGAGTACAAATTGGGAGAGGAATTTCCTCTAGCCAACAAAACTCATTGTCTAGCCAAAGAACATGCAAAGATACTCTTGGAAATTAGACAAAATAATTTTTATATCAAAATGACTAATACCCAGATAATTTAATAGGTTGAACTATTGTTTTAAACCAAAATCAATTGAAGAAAAATCAAAGAAACACCCGCAAGAAGAAAATCAAATATTGAGCATAGAAAAGTCTCTTTTAGTTTCACCAGAACTTATGCTTCAAAAGTTGATAAGTAAACCTGCAACACAAACCAACAAATATAAGTAATTTCTTAAAAGTAAAATAAAAGAAAATCTTTTAAAATATAGGAAATCAAGCCAAAGTTTCATCTTTTGGTTTTCCCTCGATTTAAATTTTAGAAATAAAATTAGTTTTTAAATTTAGGGGTCTAATCAAAGGCTACTCTTTGGTTAGACTCCATTAATTTTGTCTATTGAGATTGAGAGCAATAAAGTAACAAAACAACTACATCCAATAATTAAAAATAATCAATTAAGATAGCTAAAATTTCTTTTGACCCAAAGTGAATTTAAGGAAGCCATTAGCAACCTGATTACACTTTTATAATAGTCAATCTTGTGTGTTGACTACCAATTCATCCAGCCTACAATTAGGCACAACAAGCCTACAAACATGCACAAAAAACAAACCTACAAACAGGCACAGGCAAGCCTACAAGCAGGCACAAAAAACAAGCCTATAAACATGCACAAACAAGCTTACAAAGAGACACAAGATATGTGAGAGATAGCATATACTCAATTTAGGATTTAAGGAGATACATACCTTTTGGTTTTAACAATATCCAAGAGAAAAACCAAGATTCTTGTACATTGTACCTATATAATTGAAATAAAGAAACTACAGAAAACATAATTATAAAATAATCACTCTTAATAATAAAAATAAAAAAATAATATTAGGTCAATTATAAAATACCATTTAACTTCCAAATATAAAAACAAAATATTGTAATAAAAATATTAATAGGTTAAAATAATTTTAATTATATATTACCATTTAATTAATATAAAGAAGTAATTAACATTTTAATTATAAAATTCATTTAGTTTCCATATTATACATTTTTAAACTAAAATTGAAAAAATCTCTCAATTAATTAACCATATTAATTGTAATAAATAAAAAAATTCAACTATTGATTAAAATTTCTCGGTAGAAAAAACGAATTAATATTAAAAAGTAATAAATGTTATAGAATAAATGTCATTTACTATTAGAAAAAAATTATAAACAATTATACTACTGATTACAATCAGTTCCATGGAAGATATAATATGCCAAAATTGATTACAATGAACTCAAGTAGCAAGAAAACAAAATAATATATCTAATCAAATGATAAATCGACACCAAACCTTACCAATTAACAAAATTTCACACATCTGTGATCTCCCACAGTTCGAATACCAAAGAGAAATCACCATAGATCTAGTCTACCAAGAAATCTTGGTTGAAGATGAATAACAAGAGTCTACTTTAAAAGAAGGTTTTGAGAAATTTGCATGTTTATATAATATCTATACACACACATATATATATACACAATACAAAATGCACATAAATCATACAAACAATAATACACGAGATATGAGATATTGTAAATTCAAATATATGAGATTTGAAAGAAAAGAAAAAACGTGAGATATTAACATGAAACTTATCTAATCCATATTGGCAGGGCAGGCATAGTATTTCTTCTTTAAACTAGATCTATCTGCGATCGTGGTGATAGTGGAGTGTGAACTTTTAGTGGTCACCTATGCAACTGAGACTCATCTGCTTTACTGACTGATGCCTTTTCGTCGACTCAGTGCCATCGAAGAACCACCCAATCTAAAAGGGGTGGAAATGATTAGAATAGATTAGCATGTTGGCACAAATTTTCAAGTGGAACAATAGCATTTTGACTTTATATTATTTTAATATGTGTCAGTGTAATAAATTTAAAACAATTTTTAAAATATCATTAGAGTGATATTTTTGCTACAATCTGCTAAATATATCAATACACTGCTTTTTTGATACTACATGTAAAATATTTATTCCCTATATTAATCTACATTATATCTAACATTAGAATTTATTTTCTAATAACCAAAATAATAATTAAATAAATAAAATCATGCACCTCTTGTCAAGGTGTTGTGGAGGAATAGTAGGGTGGAGGAAGCGACCTGGGAGCTTGAGACAACGATGCGGGATCAGTATCCCGAGTTGTTCAGGAGAATTTCGAGGACGAAATTCTCATTAGGAGGGGATAGTTGTAACGACCCAAATTTACTAATAAGGCTTAAGGGCCTTGATTAGTGTGCCAAGAGGGCATAATTGGATTATATGTGAATATCTAAGATGCATGACTATGTGTATTAGTATGCATGTAGACCCTGATTATGTTAGAAGGGCATAATCATAATTTTGGGTCCGTTGAGGGCATAACTGTATATATATATATGTGATAAATTGATGAGACCACATTATTACGTGGATATATTTGTAATCTGTGATTCGAGGCGATCCTAGTGAGCGATTTAGCGAAAAAGTCACAGCGGGGGTTTATACCTGGCTCGGGGCGAGCCTGGGGGTATTTCTGGGAGTTCAGAGAATATATTGGAGTCTATTTTGATATTGAGGAATATAATGGGTAATTAGTTAGGTGTCGGGAGGTAAGCGGTAGATATTAGAGACACTCGAGGAATTAGCGGGAATTTGGTGTAATGACCAAAATGCCCCTAGGTGGATTTAAAGGCTTGGGAATTATGGGAGGGAAAATTGGTCATTTGGCTTATATGGGATAAGTAATATTAAGCTTTATACTTAGTGGATTGTGTAGAAAGAGCTGGAAGTCTGAAGGAAAAGGAAGAAAAGGAAAAAAAGGGGAATTGGAAGTCTTTTTCTCTCTTATTCGGTTGGAGGCCTCTTCTCCATTTCTTGAGGTTTCTTGGAGCTAAAACTCAGGAAGAGTCTAGGCAGGAGCTTGAGGCTAGGGTCCCTGGTTTGGCTTGAAGAATTGACAGGGGATACTCATCTTTTGAGGTAAGTTTCAAGGTAGTTTTCAGTTTTTAGTTCTTGGTGTTGTTGTGGATTTTGAGCTGAGTTTTGGTGGGGAATTTTAGGGAGTTGAGGCTGAAGCTTTGAGGAGGTGAAGGCCAAGATAGTGTGTAGGATAATCTAAGTTGAGCTCATCCATCAAAGGTAAGAAACTCTGGCTTAAGTTATGTGGTTTCAGCTATTGTTCTTGTTGAGTTTCCGAGCTTTAGGTTCAACCATGGTGAATTTTGTGATTTGGGTGCATGTGATTGAGTTTTGTGTGGTTGGGACTTATGGAATGAGTGGAGGATGTTGGGAGGCTTGCTTTGAAGTTTGGTTGAGGTTTGGTTGAGTTTTGAGTAGGTTTGGCTCGGGAAAATTCGAAGGAGAAAATGCTGTGCAGGGCTGTGCTGTGACTAGCGCTACATCGCTAGTCACTAGGCGTTGTAGCACTAGGCTATGTGGTCTGGGGCATTTTAGGCTCTGTTTGTAGCATTGTAGCGCTCTCCTTAGAGCGCTGTAGCGCTAACCTGTTCCCAAAAAGGGGTTTTTGGGTTATTTCTTAAGGTTTTTGCCCGGGGGATCGGGGTTTGATTCCACCACCCCGTTTGGTGGAATTAGGGCTTCCCTAGGGCTCGGGATTTGTCCCGAGGCTAGGTTTTGGACTTGAGGTTTGGTGATGATTATGATCTATGGTTGTGACTAGGTGTACGCTAGGGCTCGGACGGGATCATGCTTGAGGATCAAACTAATCAAAGCTAGCAAATCTAAAGGTAAGAAAACTGCACCCGGTTATGTGTTTGTGAAGGGACTAAGAGCTCCCTATATCTGTATGATGTCATAGATGGTATTATGCCATGGGATATGTGATAAATGGCCTAAGGGTGTCATAAATAATACTTGCGCATAGGGCGTGGCTCGGCCACTGGTAGCTAAGGACAACTTAATATTCACTGAACTCGGTTTAAGCGGGCCAGAGTCAGTGGGATAAATAGAGGGTGCGGCCTAAGGACGTTAACCCTAGTTATCATATGTGGATTGATTATTGATATGAAATGATATACTTGGTATGTTGAATACTTGATTAACATGAATGCTTAGACTATTGATGTAACGCCCCACGTCACTATGGCTGCTTCTTGGAATGACGACTAGCCCTACAAACCAACACAAGTCTTTCCAGCGTGCTTTGTCCTCACTCGCACACTTCCTGGGAAAACTTCCCAGGAGGTCACCCATCCTTAGATTACTCCAGGTCAAGCACGCTTAACAATTGAGTTCTCAAGTGATGGGCTACCGAAAAGAAGATGCATCTTGTTGATATAGGTAGTACCCATCAATCCATTTAAGCCTTCTTCAACTGTGTAGTCCCATACCTACACAGTCTTAGAATCATCACACTTGACCTTCCCCAGGCGGTGTGGGATTGCACAACTTAGCTGGTCTTTCCCCTTACGGATCACGGGATTCTGACTGTCACAATCACCCCCCCTTACAGGCCTGACGTCCCTGTCGGCCACACATCCGGCTGGGTCAAGGCTCTGATACCATTTGTAACGCCCCACGTCACTATGACTGCTTCCTGGAATGACGACTGGCCCTACAAACCAACACAAGTCCTTCCAGCGTGCTTTGTCCTCACTCGCACACTTCTTGGGAAAACTTTCCAGGAGGTCACCCATCCTTAGATTACTCCACGTCAAGCACGCTTAACAATTGAGTTCTCAAGTGATGGGCTACCGAAAAGAAGATGCATCTTGTTGATATAGGTAGTACCCATCAATCCATTTAAACCTTCTTCAACTGTGTAGTCCCATACCTACACATTCTTAGAATCATCACACTTGACCTTCCCCAGGCGGTGTGGGATTGCACAGCTTACTCGGTCTTTCCCCTTACGGATCACGGGATTCTGACTGTCACAGTTGAGTACATGCTTATGCGGTATGAGTTATCTGATTGTTTGTTGAGTGATTATGCTCTGTTATGGTGTTTTCTTGCTGGGCCTTGGCTCACGGGTGCTACGTGGTGTAGGTAAAGGCAAAGGCAAAGGCAAGTTGGACCAACCTTGAGGTGGAGAGCTGCGGGGCTGAATGTACATAGTCAGCTGTTCGGCCGCCACGGCCGATGAGTGGAACACGATGAAAAATGCTTAACTGTCTATTTTGCCTTAGAGTGGCTAATCACTGTATTTAAATATTGAATCTTTTGTAAACAACCTTTAACTTATTACTTTTGGGATCCCATGTAAAAAGATAATGTTTATTTATAAGAAATGAAGCTTTTGAGACCAAAATCTTTTAACCCTAGTTCAATCATAGTTTCAGTAACACATTTTGAATTAAATGACTTGATTAGCAAGTCTTGCACCTTTATAAACACACAGTGTAACAGTCTTGGCTATCCAGGGCATTACACTATCAATAATGATTCTGGTAATCATGTTGGGGTTTGCAGCCCAACCAGATAAGTGAATATCAATAATGATTCTGGTAATCATGCTGGGGCTTGCAGCCTAACAAGATAAGTGAATATCAATAATGATTCTGGTAATCATGCTGGGGCATGCAGCCCAACCATATAAGTGAATATCAATAATGATTCTGGTAATCATGTTGGGGCTTGCAGCCCAACCAAATAAGTGACTAATAAGTCATGAACTTGAACCAGATAAACAACTAATAAGTCACAAACTTGGGCTCCGCACCCTAAGCCATGTGATATTACGGTCTCCTAAGCCTTTTGGCTCTGGCTCTAAGTAACTAGTCTTTAGACTAGACAAGCGCTTTTGTTTTCATCAAACTTAAGGTCGGTCAAGCATTTCATGCTTATGTTGATAATGCTTATGTCAATTAGATCTAATATTTTCTACTTGTGTTAAACACGCTAATACCGTTGTTGACTCATAGGTTAATTCCATACGACCAGTGCTCAGTACAAATGCTGAACTTGACTAATAAGTCACAGCTTCACAATCAATACTGACACCATTGACGATTCTGACTAATAAGTTAGTACCTCTCACAAGTAAGCAAGACTGCTAAGCATTTAATATGCAATCAATGTCCACATATAAAGCATTCAACATGCCTCATCAATAACCATGCATGTCACCTACTGGGTGCGGTTTTCTTACCTCTATTTCGAGCGTGAAATAATAGAAGAACAACCCTGTGAGAACTATCAATCTTTTGGTCCCTTAGCGGTCACCTAATCATAACCAAATATGGAATTCCATTAATAAAATAAATCATAAAATGTTTATAATCTAAAACCTCGCTCCTGGGACCTCGAATCGTGCTAAAATGACTAGTAGATTCGATCCCGAGCCTTAGAAAAAGAAACCCTAAGCCTAACCCTTGAAAAACTCCTACCTGACACAAAAGGAAGGGGCGGGCCGTGTAACGCCTTGGTTACCCCAGAACAGTTACGGTGAACTGGAAATTTGACCCACTACCCGAGTCCTTTGGTTAAAAACGTGCTCTAAGTATGATTAACAGGTTAAGGAGGAAAACTAATAAAAAGGAAATGGATATTTTTCATTGCAAACTGCTCTGCAGAGCTAATCAAAATATTTACAAGTTGTTCTCAGGATAAAATAGTCATTACTGTTTCAAATTTACAACCACGCCGACCTAAGTGGCAAAAATAGGGTAAACCCTCTAGTTCCTCTGAGAACGCCTTGGCCGTGGTGGTCAAGTGGCCGCATATGTACACATCACCACCTAAGCTCTCCACTCAAGGCTGGGTGAGCTTTTCTTTCCCTTTATCTGCACCACATAACACCCATGAGCCAAGGCCCAGCAAGAAAAGTGTAATAAAACATGATATAATATCAACAATGATCGTAATAATCACTCAGGACCAACAGTCCAAACAAATAGGTGACAGTCGCAAAAGTCACAAAAGTGGGTACAGCCCCCTCTAGCCATGTGACGATAGGGTCACTCGGGCTTAACTGGTAAGTGAATCTTTCATAAGTTTGAACAGGATAGGTGTATGGTGAATGGTCGCCAACATAACCTTCCTCATGACCTTAGAGTCATAACCCTGGAACAGCGTTCCCTAGCCATGTGACAAGCAGTCACCGGGGCCATATGCCCTGGCTCTAAATAACTAGTCTTAAACTAGCCAAACGCTTATAAGTTCATCGACCTTAGAGTTGGTCCAGCATTAATGCCATAGAGCCATTCAATGCTAATATCGATTAGATCTAATCTTCATTCGGCCCTGCGTTCAGGACGCTCATGCCGTTTCTGACTCTTAGGTCAATGTCCCTGACTAGTCAGTACATATACAAGTATTCAACATTCACTAGCATTTAATATGCAATCCATGTCCACATTTTCAATCAACATGCCTCTATAGAAAATGCGCATGTCATATACACACAGGGTGTAGTTTTCTTACCTCAAGTTCGAGCTAGAAATATAATAAGGACGACCCCTGAGAACGATCGATCTTTTAGTTCCATAGCGGTTACCTAATCACAACCAATTATAACCTCAATTAATGAGAATCCACAACAATAGGGTCTTAACCTAAGCACCACACTCGGGACCTCGAAACATGCCCACATGGTGAGTAGATTCGATCCCGGGCCTTAAGGATTGAAACCCCAAGTCAAAAACCCTTAAAAACACTCATAATGGGACTTAGAAGGAACAGGGTAGCGCTACAGCGCTAAACCCCTAGCGCCCCAGCGCTATACTCAGAACCACCAATATGCCAAAAAGCCTCCTGAGGAGTGCTGTAGCGCCCTAGGGTGGGCGCTATAGCGCTACCTCCAGACCAGCACTTCCCTGAACCGACCTTCTTCAACTCCTTCGATTCTAACCTGATTCCCAAGCTTCCAAATCCCATTCTTGATGTCAAATGAACCCAAAAACCATCCTAACACACCGCAAACATGACAAGCATAGGAACCCTAGCCAAAACTCCCAAAAAAACCAAGTATTCACCCTAGAAATCACAGCTGTAAAACAAAGCTAAAACAGGGCAAACCAGAGAATTCTATGGTTAGAAACTTACCCAAAGCTTAGCTTATGATGCTCTTCAATGGTGGAACACACTCCCAAACTACTAAGGCTTGCTTCCCAAGCTAGAATCCTCAAGATTGGTTCAAAAATCACAAAGAAAGGTGAAGAGAAGAAGGTACGGGAGAACTCAGAAACTTACTCTGTTTTTACTTCCTTCTTTCAGCCAACACTAAATATATCTATCCTAGGGGTGAAATGACCATTTTACCCCTAGGTCAATTTAAGATTTCTAAAGGCTCCCAAGGGCATATTTGGTACTTTCCTCCTATCTTGTTAATCATAATTAACGCTCTCCAATTCCTGCTATTCTCAATAATCTCAAACACCAATAATTCACATCCTGTTACCCTCTAATGCCCGATAACGCTCTAATCATTAAAATCACCCCGAGACTCAACCTGAGCCCCGCACTTAAACCTGTTGTGACCAGACCGCTAATCAATAATCCGAGATCTTCTCATGCCAAATAGCTCGAACAAACCCACATTATAATGTGGTCTCAACACATATCATCGACATGCATACAATTATACAATTATACCCTCAACGGGCCAAATTACCATCACACCCCTGTAATTAAAATGTGAACCCACATGCATGCATTTAACATCATATTTTAATATAACTCACATATACATGCATAATATCACTTAATGGCATAATTAAACTGATATGGCCCTCCCGGCCTACTAATCCTGCCATTAAACCATACCGGAGAATTCGGGGCATTACAACTATCCCCTCCTTACAGAAATTTCGTCCTCGAAATTTACCTGAACAGCTTGGGATACTGACTCTGTTCCTCCACAATACCTTAACCAAAGGTATCGTCTTGTTTCTGAGGACCTTATCCTTTCTGTCAAGTATCTGGACAAGCTGTTCCTCATAGGAGAGATCTGCCTCAAGCTCCAGATCTTTATAGCTCAGAATATGATTAACATCAGGCACATACCTCTGAAGAGCTGAAACATGAAAAACATTATGCACGGCCGATAACGCCGGAGGCAAAGCCAACCTGTAAGCCACTTGACCAATCCTCTCTAGGATCTCAAATGGACCTACATATCTTGGGCTCAGCTTGCCTTTCTTCCCAAACCTTCTCACCCCTTTCCATGGTGAGACTCTAAGGAAGACATAGTCTCCTACCTGGAACTATCTGCATAGCTCTTCTGTCTACTCTGAGAGGTAAGCATTCTAGCTCTAATCTTCTCAATGGCCTCATTGGTCCTCTGAACTGCCTCAGGACCTAAGTATCTCCTTTCACCTGTCTCATCCCAATGAATGGGAGATATACATTTCCTACCATACAACTTCTCATAAGGTGCAACCCCAATGGTAAAATGATAACTGTTATTGTAGGAGAATTCTATCAAAGGTAGATACTTACTCCAAGACCCACCAAAGTCCAGCACACATGCTCTCAGCATGTCTTCTAGTATCTGGATCATCCTCTCATATTGCCCATCTATCTGAGGATGATAAGCAGTACTGAACTTCAATTGTGTCCCCTTGGCTTTTTGCAAACTCCCCCAGAACTTGGAAGTAAAAGTAGGGTCCCGATCTGACACGATCGACCTAGGCGCACCATGGAGGCGCACGATCTCTCTCACATAGAGATCTGCATACTGGTCAATTGTATAAGTAGTCCTCACTGGCAGAAAGTGAGCTGACTTGGTGTAGTGATCCACTATCACCCAAATAGAATCATGGTGACCAACAGTCCTGGGTAAGCCCACCACAAAATCCATTGTGATATCTTCCCATTTCCACTCTGGGATATCCAGAGGCTGCAATAACCCTGCCGGCCTCTGATGCTCAGCCTTGACCTGTTGACATGTCAAGCACTTAGCCACATACTCTACTACATCTCTCTTCATCCCCGAGCACCAATACAACGATCTCACATCCTGATACATCTTCGTGGTGTCTGGATGCAAATAGTAAGGTGTAGTATGAGATTCATCCAGAATCTATCGCCTCAATGTAGTGTCTAACGGAACACATATCCGCCCCTTGTATCTCAGCAAGCCTAGCTCAGACACTGAATAATCTCTGGACACTCCAGCCAGAACATCCTCTCTAATCTTGATCAACTGTGGATCACTCAGCTGACCCTCCTTAATTCTCTCTAACAGCATAGACTGTAGCGTAATGTTAGCCAACTGGCCCACCAGCAACTCTATACCAACTCTGGTCATATCATCTGCTAACTCCCTGGCTATCAGCCTCATACCATGAATCTATCCCGGACCCTTCCGGCTTAAAGCATCAGCTACCACATTGGCTTTTCCTGGATGATACGGGATCTCACAATCATAATCTTTTACTAGTTCCAGCCAACGCCTTTGCCTCATATTCAGGTCTTTCTGGGTGAAGAAGTATTTCAGGCTCTTGTGGTCTGTATAAATCTCACACTTCTCTCCATAGAGATAGTGCCTCCATATCTTCAAAGCAAAGACCACAGCTGCTAACTCTAAATCATGAGTAGGATATCTCTTTTCATACTCCTTCAACTGACGAGAAGCATAGGCAATTACCTTTTCTGATTGCATCAAAACACAGCCCAATCCCTGATGAGAAGCATCACAGTAAATCACAAACTTCTCCTGACCTGTTGGAAGACTTAGGATCAGAGCTGAAATTAATCTCTGCTTCAGTTCCTGGAAGTTGTTCTCACATTTATCTTACCACACAAATTTCTGACTCTTGCGTGTCAGTTCAGTCAAAGCACTAGCTATCTTTGAGAACCCTTCCACGAAACGCCTATAATGGCCTGCCAATCCAAGGAAACTTCTAACCTCAGAAGCATTCTTTGGCCTTGTCCAATCTCTGACCGCTTCGATCTTTGCTGGATCTACCTTAATCCCCTCCTTACTAACAATATGTCCAAGAAAGGATACCTGAGACAACCAGAACTCACACTTCTTGAACTTAGCAAACAGTCTGTGTTCCCTCAGTCTCTGTAGAACCAATCTCAGGTGATACTCATGTTCTGACTCTGACTGAGAATATACCAGAATGTCATCAATAAAGACGATCACAAACTGGTCTAAATAATCCTTGAACACTCTGTTCATCAGATCCATAAAAGCAGCAGGGGCATTAGTCAATCCAAATGACATAACTAGAAACTCATAATGCCCATACCTAGTACGGAAAGTAGTCTTAGGTATATCTCCCTCCTTGACCCTCAACTGATGATAACCAGAACGAAGGTCGATCTTTGAGAATACCTTCTTGCCTTGCAACTGATCGAACAGATCATCTATCCTTGGCAAAGGATACTTATTCTTAATTGTCAGCTTATTCAGTTCCCTGTAATCAATACACATTCTCAGAGAACCATTCTTCTTCTTTACATACAGAACTGGCACACCCTAAGGTGAAAAGCTAGGTCTAATAAAACCCAAGTCTAATAGCTCTTGCAACTGTACTTTTAATTCTTTCAGCTCAGCTGGAGCCATTCTGTAAGGCATTCTAGACACTGGCTCCGTCCCTAGTGCCAGTTCTATAACAAACTCAATTTCTCTATGCGGTGGCAACCCAGGCAAATCTTCTGGAAACACATCCAGAAACTCACAAACTAACCTGGTATCTTCTGGTCTCACTGGAACGACCTGGGTGGTATCAACCACACTAGCTAAGAATCCAATGCAACCTCCTTGTAATAAATCCTTAGCCCTCAATGCAGAAATCAGAGAGCACTCTGCTTGGGGTACCAAGGGCGGGTCGCGACTTGCCTGGGCCAAGTCGCGACTTGACCCCACGAACACAGCTCCCCTGCCATTTTCTCCATTAAAACCAGCCAAAAACTTTCACCAATCAACCCAGAAATCACACCCAAGCATTACCATAACTTATCCATCACTCAACCAACAAAACCTAACCTTTAAACTATTTAAAACCTCATGAAATTCCCATCTATTCAGTCCAAACTATCAACTAAAACCCAGCTGAAAAACATAGCAAAACTAGAAAAATCATGGCTGAAACCTTACCTTAATCACAGGTTTGAATCCCCTTTAATGGTTGATCACTAGCCTAGAACCTCAAGTCTTGATTCCTCAACTTGAATCCTCAAACTAAGCTTCAAAATTCAAAGGAAATGAGAGAAGAAAAAGATTGGCGAAGAGGAAGAAGAGTCTCTGTTTTTGCTGCCTATTTCTTCTACATCCTTCTAACTTAAGCATATAACCCTTGGTCAAAAGACCAAAATACCCCCAAGCCTAATTTATTTCCTTAACAGCCATCAAGGGCAAAAGTGTCATTTCTTCTCTAATTCCGTTTATCATAATTAACGTCTTCTAATTCTCGTTATTCCCAATGTTCTCAAATAATTAATAAATCATATTCCATTACCCTTTAATTCTCGATAATGTACCAATCATCAAATTACCCCAAGACTCACCCCGAGCTTGGTAAATAATCCTGTTATGACCAAACCGCTAACTTGAATTCTAAGATCGTCTCATGCCGAATAGCCCGAACATATCCACATAATAATGTGGCCTCAATCATAAATCCCCAACATGCATGAAAATATACAAATATGCCCTTAACTGGACAAATTACCAAAATACCCTTACAATGAAAAGTGGACCCACATGCATTCATTTATCATCATATAATAATATAACTCACATAATCATCCATATAATCATTTAATTGCATAATAAATAAATTATGGCCCTCCTGGCCCCCTAATCCAGGCATTAAGCCACATTAGGGAATTTTGGTCATTACAACTATCCCCTCCTTACAAAAATTTCGTCATCGGAATTTACCTAAACAGCTCGGGATACTGATTCTGCATATCTGAATCCAGCTCCCAGGTCGCTTCCTCGATTTTGTTGTTCCTCCATAATACCTTAACCAAAGGTATCATTTTATTCCTGAGGACCTTGTCCTTTCAGTCTAGTATCTGGACTGGTTATTCCTCATAGGAGAGATCTGCCTCAAGCTCTAGATCCTCGTTACTCAACACATGAGTCACATCAGATACATACCTCCGAAGAGCCAAAACATGAAATACGTTATGCACGGCCAACAATGCCGATGGTAAGGCCAACCTATAGGCCATCTGATCAATCCTCTCCAAGATCTCAAATGGACCTACAAAACTAGGCTCAACTTGCCATTCTTCCCAAACCTTCTCACCCCTTTCCATGGAGAGACTCTAAGGAAGACATAGTCTCCTACTTGGAACTCCACATTCCTACGTTTGGGATCAGCATAACTTTTCTGTCTACTTTGAGAAGCAAGCATCTGAGCTCTAATCTTCTCAATGAGCTCACTAGTCCTCTGAACTGCTTCAGGACCCAAGTATCTCCTTTCTCCTGTCTCATCCAAATGAATGGGAGATCTGCATTTCCTACCATACAACATCTCATAAGGTGCCACCCCAATGGCCTACTGATAACTGTTGTTCTAGGAAAACTCTATCAAAGGTAGATACTTACTCCAAGACCCACCAAAGTCCAGCACACATGCTCATAGCATGTCTTCTAATATCTCAACCGTCCTCTCAAATTGTCCATCTGTCTGAGGATAATAAGCAGTACTGAACTTCAACTGTGTTCCCATGGCCCTCTATACACTTCCCCAGAACTTGGAAGTGAAGTGGGGTCCCGATCTGACATGATCGACCTCGGTGCTCCATAGAGGCGCACAATCTCTCTCACATAGAGATCTGCATACTGATCAACTCTAAAAGTAGTCATCACTGGTAGAAAGTGAGCTGACTTGGTATAGCGATCCACTATAACCCATATTGAATCATGTTGACCAACAGTCCTGGGTAACCCCACCACGAAATCCATCGCGATTTCTTCCCATTTCCACTATGGGATATCTATAGGGTGCAATAACCCTGCCAGCCTCTAATGCTCAGCCTTGACCTATTGGCATGTCAAGCACTTAGCCACATACTCCACCACATCTCTCTTCATCCCATGCCACCAATATAGTGATCTCACATCCTGATACATCTTTGTGGTGACTGGATGCAAAGAGTAAGGAATAATATGAGATTCATCCAGAATCTCTCGCCTCAAAGTAGTGTCTAATGGAACACATATCCAACCTTTGTATCTCAACAAACCCATATCAGACACTGTATAATCTCTGGACACTCCAGCCAAAACATCCTCTCTGATCTTGATCAGCTGTGGATCACCCAACTGACCTTCCTTGATTCTCTCCAACAGCGTAGATTGCAGTGTAATGTTGGCCGACTGGCCCACCAATAACTCTATACCATCTCTGGTCATATCCTCTGCTAATTCTCTGGATATCAGCCTCGCACTGAAAATCTGTCGCGGACCCTTCTGGCTTAAAGGATCTGCTACCACGTTGGTCTTTCCTAGATGATACAAAATCTCACAATCATAATCTTTTACTAACTCCAGCCAATGCCTTTGTCTCATGTTCAAGTCTTTCTTTGTGAAGAAGTACTTCAGGTTCTTGTGGTCAATATAAATCTCACACTTCTCCCCATAAAGGTAATGTTATATTATTTTATAATATAATGTTAAAGATTAAATAAATGTGACAAAGAGTGTCACATATTGTAACATATAATAGAGAGTTGCAATATTTAGATATACGAGATATATCCAAATATGTAACTTATTTGGTGTTACAAATTTGTAACTTCCAAATATCACCCATTATTGTGTAGATTTTTTGTTACACAATATTGAGATGAATTTCTTAAAGCCATATGAGAAATGGCTGATAGAGATGTGATTTTAACTCCCATATTATGTATGGAAGTTACAAAATCAATTGGGATTAAATTTGGAACGTTTTTTTGGAAAAATTGAAAATTGGTTGCTGGAAAAGGCCTAGGGCCGCGGTGCCTGTTTGTCAGGGCGAGGCCCAAGTGGCTGGCAACATATTCCACTTTTCGGTTTTATCAAATTTTGAACGTTTTCAACAACCAAATAACTCCCAAATCTCTATTTTAATTCCATAAAACATCCAATTAATCATTGGTAACAGCCATGGGGGTTGGTGGAATTTAAAGGGTGTCTCAAAACTCTATAAATAGGAGCCTAATGCTCACTTGTAAGACACAACATTTCTATCCATTAGAGCACTTGGCTAGAAACACCTTGAGGCTTGATAATTCCAGAAAGCATTACCTATAATCTGTGAGAGATCCCTTAGGGCTTGAGTTAGGGGAAATAAGCTTTTGGACAAAGGTTTCAAACCTTGTTCAAGTTGGTGATCCCCAACACTCTTCACTTTGGTAGTGTGAGTGAGAGTTGTTTATCTTTTTGTTCTTGTTCTTATTTTCTTCTATTGCTCTTCTTCTTTTTTCTTCTTGTTCTATTTACTTGTACTTTTATTTAAGAGTTGTAATCCTTTTATTTCCTTTGTTCAAACACTTCTAGTTTATTTGTATATTTTCTAATAGAGTTGTACTTTCTATTTCTATCATCTTACATCTCCTTCTCCTTTTATTTGTATTGTCAGTTATAGAGTTGTAACACTCTTTTTAATCAATCATTATTTATTTGTAATATATTGCATAGAGTTGTATTTTCTTACCATTTCCATTGAGGAAAATACTATTTTTCCTAACATTCAAAAGCTTATTCTTGTTTGTTCTCATGGAAGGTGAGACCATCAAGATTATGAATCAAGACCTAGTAAGATTGGACAGGTTTGATGGGTCCAATTTTACTAGATGGCAAGACAAGGTGAGGTTTCTTTTAACCACTCTCAAAATCGCCTACATTCTAGAATCCACTCTAGAACCTCTCCCAAAGCCATCCGACAAGGACACTCCCGAGGAGGTGGAGAAAAGAAGGAAGAGGGAGGAGGACAATCTTCTTTGTAGGGGTCATATCCTCAACGCCCTATCTGATAAGCTCTATGACCTCTACACGAAGACCAAATCGGCAAAGGAGATATGAGATGCACTTGAAACAAAATTCAAGGCAGAATAGGAAGGTACCAAAAAGTTTTTGATATCGCAATATTTTGATTTCAAATTTTTTGGTAATAAACCCATGCTTCCTCAAATACATGAATTGCCAATTATTGTTAACAAATTGAAAGTGCTAAAGATTGAGCTTCCCGAGGCCTTTCAAGTTGGTGCTATAGTGGCTAAATTTCCACCAACTTGGAAGAGCTATAGGAAAAGAATCCTTCATAAAAATGAGGATTATTCTTTGGAGGAAATCCAAAAACATATTCGAATCGAAGAGGAATCGATATGTAGAGATAAACTTGTGGAGGGGTCTAATGAAGAGACTTCCAAAGCAAATGCAATGTCACAACCAAAACATCCCAAAAACAAAGGGAAAAAGGGTATCGAGAAACCTTTGGGTCCAAAAACCAACCCAAACAAGTTTAAGGGCGAGAAAGGTCCTTGCTTTGTGTGTGGGAAAAATGGTCATTATGATAGAGAGTGTAGGCATAGAAAAGACCAACAAGGACCTAAGGTAAACGCAACTCAAGAAGAGAACATAGTTTCTGCCCTTAGTGAGGTGAATGCGGTCCAAGGAAAGGTGAAATGATGGTGGTATGACACATGTGCCACCGTCCATGTCACCTATGACAAATCATTGTTCAAGACCTTTGAAGAGTCAAAGGGCAACCATGAGATTCAAATGGGCAAGGAGAGAAAATCCAAGGTACTTGGCAAAGGTACCATTGAAGTCTTTTTCACCTCCGACAGGAAAGTTACATTAGTGAATGTACTTTATGTTCCTGAAATGAGTAGAAACTTGGTAAGTGGTGATTTGCTTGGCAAGCTCGACATTAAAGCCATTTTTGAGTCCGGTAAACTTATACTTACCAAATCAAATTTATTTTTGGGAAATGGGTACTCTTGTGAGGGTACGGTTAAATTATGCACCAATGATGTAACTTTCAATGTTATCAATAAAAATGCAAATTCCGCCTATATTGATGAGTATGATTCCTTATATTTGTGGCATCTTAGACTATCAGATATAGGATTTTTCAACCATGAAAAGAGTATTAAAATGTGGTATGACTGCATGCAATGTTAAAAGCTATGGTAAATGTGAAACATGTGTTAAAGCAAAAATAATTAAGAAACCATTTCCTAGTGTAGAAAGATCATCTAATCTACTAGATTTAATCCACAGTGATCTTTGTGAATTAAATGGTGTTTTAACTAGAGGTGGTAAAAGGTATTTCCTTACTTTTATAGATGATTTTAGTAGATATACCTATGTGTTTCTTTTAAAGCATAAAGATGAAACTTTTGATGCTTTTAAATTATATAAATTAGAAGTTGAAAATCTACTAAATAAAAAGATTAAGGTGTTAAGAAGTGATAGAGGAAGAGAGTACTTCTCTAATGAATTCAATACATTTTGTGAAGAAAATGGTATAATTCATGAGTGCACCGCACCATATACACCACAACACAATGGTGTTGCCGAAAGGAAAAATAGGACTTATGTAGAGATGATAAATTCTATGTTGGTGTTTTCTAAGTTGAACTTCAACTTATGGGGTGAAGCTCTTTTAACCCCTTCTGTAACGCCCTGGTTACCCCAGAATAGTTACGGTGAATAGTAAACCGGAAATTTGACTCGCTACCCGAGTCCTTTGGTTAAAAACGTGATCTAAGTGTTATTAACAGGCTAAGGTGAAAAACCAGTAAAAAGGAAAGGATACATTCCATTAAGTAAATAAACTGCTCATGAGCTATTCAAAACGTTTACAAGTTGTTTACAATACAAAATGGTCGCTATTGTTTCAAATTTACAATCCCCGCTGACCTAAGCGGCAAAAAATAGGGTAAACCCCTAGTTCCTTTGAGAACTCCTTGACCGTGGTGGTCAAGCGGCCAAATATGTACACAACACCGCCTAAGCTCTCCACTCAAGGTTGGGCGAGCTTCTCTTTCCCTTTACTTGCACCACATAGCACCCATGAGCCAAGGCCCAGCAAGAAAACACAATAAAGCATGACATAATATCAACAATGATCATAATAGCCATTCAGGACTACCAGTCCATAACAGATAGGTGACAGTAGCAAAAGTCACAAAAGTGGGTACAACTCCCTTTAGCCATGTGACGATAGGGTCACCAGGGCTTAATTGATAAGTGATTCTTTCATAGGTTTGATCAGGATAGGTGCATGGTGATTGGTCTCCAACATAACCTTCCTCCCGACTCTAGAGTCGTAACTATGGACAGCGTCCCTTAGCCATGTGACAAACAGTCACCGGGGCCATATGCCCTGGCTATGAACATCTGGTCTTAGACGAGGCAAGCGCTTATAAGTTCTTCGACCTTAGGGTCGGTCCAGCATTAATGCCGTAGAGCCATTCAACGCATGTTCATTGACTTTAGGGTCGGTCCCTGACTAGTTAGTGCCATAAACAAGTAATCAACATTCACTAGAATTTAATATGCAATCCATGTTCACATATATCAACCAACATGCTTCAATAACAAACCAAGCATGTCGTATACATATACGGGGTGCAACTGTATCCATACACTGTTTTCTTACCTCTGGTTCGAGTGAAAGTTATTATAAGAACGACCCCTGAGAACGATCGATCTTTTAGTTCCTTAGCGGTTACCTAATCACAACCAATTATAACCTCCATTAATGAGAATCCACAATAATAGGGTCTTAACCTAAGCTCCACCCTCGGGACCCCGAAACATGCCCACACGGTGAGTAGATTCGATCCCGGGCCTTAAGGATTGAAACCCCAAGTAAAAAACCCTTAAAAACACTCAAAACGGGGTTTGGAAGGAACAGGGTAGCGCTACAGCGCTCAACCCCTAGCGCCCCAGCGCTATACTCAGAACCACCCATATGCCAAAAAGCCTCCTGAGGAGCACTGTAGCGCCCTAAGGTGGGCGCTAAAGCGCTACCTCCAGACCCAAACTCCCCTGAACCGACCTTGTAATGCCCCGGATTCCCTAATGTGGTTTAACGGCTGGGTTTGTAGGCCGGGAGGGCCATAATTGTTTAATTATGCCATTTAATTTTTTTATGCATGTTTATGAGAATTATATTATAATATAATGTTAATTGTATGCATGTCGGTGATATAAGTTGAGACCACATTATGATGTGGGTTTGTTCGAGCTGTTCGACATGAGACGATCGTAGATTATTGATTAGCGGTTTGGTCACAACAGGTTTAAGTGTCGGGACTTGGGTTGAGTCTCGGGGTGATTTTGATGGTTAGAGCGTTACCGGGGGATAAAGGGTAACGGGAGGTGAGTTAATGGTGTTTATGATTTTTGAGAATAGCGGGAATTGGAGAGCGTTAATTATGATTAACGAGTTTGGAGGAAAGTACCAAAAATGCCCTTGGGAGTCTTTAGAAACCATTAATTGACCTAGGGGTAAAATGGACATTTCACCCCTAGGATAGATATAACACTCTTGGCTGAAGAAAATAGTGAAGGAAAACAGAGTATGTTTTAGAGTTCTCCCGTACCTCATTTTTCTCACTGTTCTTTGTGGTTTTTGAGCCAACTTTGAGGATTCTAGCTTGGGAAGCAAGCCTTGGAAGTTTGGGAGTGTGTTCCACTATTGAAGGCCATCATAAGCCAAGCTTTGGGTAAGTTTCTAACCATAGTTTCTCTGGTTTGCTCTGTTTTGGTTTTGTTTTGCAGCTGAAATGTTTAGGGTGAATTCATGGTTTTTGTTGGGAGTTTTGGCTAGGGTTCCCATGCTTGTGATGTTTGGGGTGTGTTGGGATGGTTTTTGGGTTCATTTGGCATCAAGAATAGGCTTTGGAAGCCTGGAGATCGAGTTAGAAACGAAGGAGATGAAGAAGGTCGGTTCAGGGATGTTTTGGGCTGGAGGTAGCGCTACAACGCCCACCATAGGGCGCTATAACGCTCCTCAGGAGGGTTTTTGGCCTTTGGGAGGTTTTGTGTAGAGCGTTGTGGCGCTAGGGGTTGAGCGCTGTAGCGCTACCCTGTTCCTTCCAAACCCCGTTTTGAGTGTTTTTAAGGGTTTTTGACTTGGGGTTTCAATCCTTAAGGCCTGGGATCGAATCTACTCACCGTGTGGGCATGTTTCGGGGTCCCGAGGGTGGAGCTTAGGTTAAGACCCTATTATTGTGGATTCTCATTAATGGAGGTTATAATTGGTTGTGATTAGGTAACCGCTAAGGAACTAAAAGATTGATCGTTCTCAGGGGTCGTCTTTATCATACTTCTCACTCAAACTTGAGGTAAGAAAACAGTGTATGGATACAGTTGCACCCTGTAAAGGTATATGACATGCATGGTTTGATATTGAAGCATGTTGGTTGATATATGTGAACGTGGATTGCATATTAAATGCTAATGAATGCCGATTACCTGTTTAAGACACTGACTAGCCAGGGACCGACTCTAAAGTCGACGATTACGCATTGAATGACTCTATGGCATTAATGCGGGACCGATCCTAAGGTCGAAGAACTTATAAGCACTTGCCTGGTCTATGACCAGAAGACTATAGCCAAGGTATATGACCCCGGTGACCGTTTGTCACGTGGCTAAGGGACGTTGTCCATAGCTTCGACTCTAGAGTTGTGAGGAAGGTTATGTTGGTGACTAATCACCATGCACCTGTCCTGATCGAACATATGAAAGAATCACTTAACCGTTAAGCCCTGGTGACCCTATCGTCACATGGCTAGAGGGAGCGATGCTCGTTATTGTGACTGTTGGCTATTGTCACCTATTTGTTGGACTGATAGTCCTGAATGGTTACTATGATCATTGTTGATATTATATCATGTTCTATTATGTTTTCTTGTTGGGCCTTGGCTCATGGGTGCTATGTGGTGCAGGTAAAGGAAAGGAAAAGCTGGGCTAGCCTTGAGTGGGGTGCTTGGGCGATGTGATGTACATATAGGGCTGCTTGACCGCCATGGTCAAGGAGTTCTCAGAGGGACTAGGGGTTTACCCTATTTTTGCCGCTTAGGCCGGCGGAGTTTGTAAATTTGGAGCTGTAGCGACTCTTTTGTATTACAAACCACTTGTAAACATTTTGAAAGGCTCATGAGCAGTTTATTTACTTAATGAAATGTACCCTTTCCTTTTTACTGGTTTTCTACCTTAACCTGATAATAACACTTAGATCACGTTTTTTACCAAAGGACTCGGGTAGCGGGTCAAATTTCCGGTTCACCGTAACTGTTCTGGGGTAACCAGGGCGTTACAGACCTTCTTCAACTCCTTCGATTCTAATTCGATTTCCAAGCTTCCAAATCCTATTCTTGATGCCAAATGAACCCAAAAACCATCCTAACACACCCCAAACATCACAAGCATGGGAACCCTAGCCAAAACTCCCAACAAAACCAAGAATTCACCCTAGAAATCTCAGCTGCAAAATAGAACCAGAACAAGGCAAACCAGAGAGATCCATGGTTAGAAACTTACCCAAAGTTCAGCTTATGATGCTCTTCAATGATGGAACACACTCCCAAACTCCCAAGGCTTGCTTCCTAAGCTTGAATCCTCAAAATTGGTTCAAAAACCACAAAGAAAGGTGAGAAGAAGAAGGTACGGGAGAACTCTTAGGCATACTCTGTTTTTCCACTATCTTCTTCAGCTACCAAAGGATATATCTATCCTAGGGGTGAAATATCCATTTTACCCCTAGGTCAATTAATAGTTTCTAAAGGCTCCCAAGGGTATATTTGGTACTTCCCTCCTATCTCATTAACCATAATTGACGCTCTCCAATTCCCGCTATTCTCAATAATCTCAAACACCAATAATTCACAACCCGTTACCCTTTAATACCCGGTAATGCTCTAATCATTAAAATCACCTCGAGACTCAACCCAAGCCCCGACACTTAAACCTATTGTGACTAAACCGCTAATCAATATTCTAAGATCGTCTCATGCCGAATAGCTCGAACAAACCCACATTATAATGTGGTCTCAACACAATATATCATTGACATGCAAACAAGTATACAATTATACTCTCAACGAGCCAAATGACCATCACACCCCTGTAATGAAAATGCGGACCCACATGCATGCATTTAACATCATATTATAATATAATTCACATATACATGCATAAACACATTTAATGGCATAATTAAACAGTTATGGCCCTCCCGGCCTACTAATCTAGCCATTAAACCATATTAGAGAATCTGGGGCATTACACCTTATCACATTCTAAATCAGATACCAATGAAGAAAAATGAGATATCTCCATATGAGTTATGGAAAGAAAGAAAACCCAACATAGGGTACTTCAAAGTGTGGGGGTGTCTTGCATATTGCAAGAAAAATGAACCTAATAGAACAAAGTTAGGTTCAAGAGCCATAAATTGTGCTTTTGTTGGTTATGCCAACAATAGTAAAGCTTATAGGCTATTAGACTTAGAATCTAATATTGTGATTGAATCTAGAGAAGTTGAATTCTTTGAGAACATGTTATGTGACAACAATTCTCAAGCTTCAACATCTCTAAAGGAGAATTTGTTATATGAGAACAATTCTCAAGAGATAGTGCATTTTGGAAAGAAGCCATCAATGATGAGATGGACTCAATTCTTTCCAACAACACTTGGGAATTGGTAGACCTCCCACCGGGGTCTAAGCCAATTGAGTGTAAGTGGGTATTTAGGAGAAAATACCACACTGATGGCACTATCCAAACCTTTAAAGCTAGATTAGTAGCTAAAGGGTTTAGGCAAAAAAAAGGTATCGATTATTTCGATACCTATGCGCCTGTTGCAAGAACAACTTCTATAAGAATTTTGTTCGCTTTAGCTTCTATACATAACTTGTATGTTCATCAAATGGATGTCAAAACGGCATTCCTTAATGGTGACCTCAATGAGGAGGTCTATATGGAACAACCCAAAGGGTTTGTCCTACCGAAATATGAATATAAAGTATGCAGACTTGTAAAATCCTTATATGGATTGAAACAAACTCCTAAGCAATGGCATAAGAAATTTGATCAAGCCGTCATGTCTAATGGGTTTAGACATAACAATGGAGACAAGTGTTTGTATTCCAAAACTTGTAAGGGATATGTGATCATTGGTTGCTTATATGTGGATGACATGCTTATTCTAAGTGATAGCATGAAAGGGATAGAAGAAACGAAGAGGTTTATATCATCAAACCTTCTAGATGAAAGATCTTGGAGAAGTTGACACCATACTTGGTATCAAAGTAAAGAAACATAGCAGGGGTTTTGCGTTAGGGCAAGCCCACTAAGTTGAGAAAGTATTGAACAAATTTAACCATCTCAAGGTTAAAGATGCCAATACTCCATTCGATCATAGTGTAAAACTAGAGAAGAATGAAGGAAGAGCGGTGGCTCAATTGGAGTACGCTAGTGTTGTAGGAAGTCTAATGTACGTTGCCCAATGTACTAGACCTGATATAACATTTGCGGTGAGTAAACTTAGTAGGTTTACAAGTAATCCAAGTGTGGATCACTGGAAGGCGATTGGAAGAGTCCTAGGTTATCTCAAGAAAACCAAAGGACTAAGCCTTCATTACTCCAAATTTCCTTCAATCTTAGAAGGATATACAGATGCAAGCTGGATATCCAATCTTGGGGACAACTTGTCCACAACTGGTTGGGTATTTACACTTGGTGGGGGTGCAATTTATTGGGGTTCCAAGAAACAAACTTGTATATCTCATTCCACTATGGAAGCAGAGTTTATAGCTCTAGCTGCTATTGGCAAAGAGGTTGAATGGTTAAGGGATCTGTTGATAGAGAAACCCCTAATCAAAGAGAATGTATCCACTATATCGATACATTGTGATAGCTAAGCGACATTGGCTAGAGCATACATCGGAGTGTATAATGGGAAGTCTAGACATATTAGTCTAAGACATAGATATGTAAGATAATTGATTCAAAGAGGAGTCATCTCAATATCCTATGTGAGAACAAGTGACAATCTGGCAGATCCTTTCACTAAGCCACTAACGAGGGATTTAGTGGCTACATCATCTCGAGGGATGGGACTTAAACTCCCTAAAGAGATTCAAGATTGATGGTAACCTATCTTAACACTAGTTATTTAACTAGTGTTAGGTTCAATAGGTAACAACAAGTCAATCAAGTGAATATTAGTTGTACTCAAAACAAGTCCCATCTGAGATATTGAGTACTTGTGAGTTACCAAGTTAAGGGTTAAAACCGAAAGGTTTTTTAATAGAATACAATCTTGTGAAGACAAGTATTTTTGGTAACAAAATCCTGTAAGAATTCTACCTATATGGACCTGGGGTGGTGCCGCCTCTCATGAGAATTGGGAGTATTCTCAAGAACGTCCATGAATGGAAAGTGCACATGGCCATTAACGGTGCAAAGCGAGACATAGAGGTCTCAAGTGAACATCGCAAATGTGTGTGTGTTATCGCCGATTTGTATAATGAAAAGATGGTTCAATGCTCAGTGCAACCAAATTTTCGACAAATTTAGTGATAATTACACTATAGTAAAGTTTAAGTTGAAAAACACTTTGCTTTATGCACTAATGCAATGAATCCTATAAGAGAGAGTTCTTATTTAATCAAGTGGGAGATATGTTATATTTTAAAATATAATGATTGATTAAATAAGTGTTACAATAGATAACTATTTAGTCTAGTGGGGGAATGTTATATTATTTTATAATATAATGTAATATTATATTATATTATAATATAATGTTTTACATTATATAAATGTGACAAAGAGTTTCACATATTGTAACATATAATAGAGAGTTACAATATTTAGATATATGAGATATATCCAAATATGTAACATATTTGGTGTTACAAATTTGTAACTTCCAAATATCACCCATTATTGTGTAGATTTGTTGTTACATAATATTGAGAGGAATTTCTTATAGCCATATGAGAAATGGCTAATAGAGATGTGATTTTAACTCCCATATTGTGTATGGAAGTTACAAAATTAATTGGGATTAAATTTGGAATGTTTTTTGGAAAAATTGAAAATTGGTTACTGGAAAAAGCCTAGGGCCGCGACGCTTGATTGTTAGGCCGCAACCCAAGAGGAAGAAATGCTCTGAGGGCCGCGATGCCTATTTGTCAGGCCGCGGCCCAAGTGGCTGGCAACATATTCCAATTTTCAGTTTTATCCAATTTTGAATGTTTCCAACAGCCAAATAACTCCCAAATCTCTACTTTAATTCCATAAAACATCCAATTAATCATTGGAAACAACCATGGGGGTTGGTGGAATTTAAAATTCAAAGGGTGTCTCAAAACTCTATAAATAGGAGCCTAATGCTCACTTGTAAGACACAACATTTCTATCCATTAGAGCACTTGGCGAGAAACACCTTGAGGCTTGATAATTCCAGAAAGCATTACCTATAATCTGTGAGAGATCCCTTAGTGCTTGTGTTAGGGGAAATAAGCTTTTGGACAAAGGTTTCAAACCTTGTTTAAGTTAGTGATCCCCAACACTTTTCACTTTGGTAGTGTGAGTGAGAGTTGTTTATCTTTTTGTTCTTGTTCTTATTTACTTCTATTGCTCTTCTTCTTTTTTTTCTTGTTCTATTTACTTGTACTTTTGTTTAAGAGTTGTAATCCTTTTATTTCCTTTGTTCAAACACTTCTAGTTTATTTGTATCTTTTCTAATAGAGTTGTACTTTCTATTTCTATCATCTTACATCTCATTCTCCTTTTATTTGTATTTTCAGTTATAGAGTTGTAACACTCTTTTTAATCAATCATGATTTATTTGTAATATATTGCATAGAGTTGTATTTTCTTACCATTTCCACTGAGGCAAATACTATTTTTTCGAGCAATTTTGCATTAGATGATCTTTGAATACAAGTTAGTGTTTTGGTCATAACGGGGTTAATTTCAGGGCTCGAGGTGAGTCTCGGGGTAATTTGATGATTAGTACATTACCGGGAATTAAAAGGTAACGTGGTATGATTTATTAGCATTTGAGAATATTGAGAATAACGGGAATTGGAGGACGTTAATTATGATTAACGAGATAGGCGGGAAATGACAGTTTTACCCTTGTTAGCCTTAAGAGGGAATTTAATGACCTAGGGGCATTTTGGTATTTTGACCATAGGATAGACTTAAGGGTGGAAAGTTGTAGATGTTTAAGGCAAAAACAGAGCCTCTTTCTTCGTCCTCATGATCATCATTTCTCCTTCTTCTTTCTTTGAATTTTTGAAGCCCCAATTGAAGATTCAAGCTAGGGAATTAAGCCTTGAGGGTCTAGAAGTGTGTTCTACCATTGAAGTTGGTTTAATCTTGAGATTGAGGTAAGAATTCAGCCATAGAAACTCTGGTTATACTCTATTTTTTATTTGATTTTCAACTAGAATTTTGAAGTGGATAGTTGAGAATTCATGGAAGTTTTGGGCAAAATTTGGTTGGGTTTTGATGCCTAGGACTTGTAGAATGGGTATTTGGGTTCATTTGTATTTTTGGTTGAGGTTTGGAATCAGTTATTGAAGTTTGGAGATTGGAGAAGTTAAAGGGGGAAAAACCAGGACTGAATCACCCTGGTTCTAGCGCTACAACGCCCAAGGGTGGGCGCTATAGCGCTGTCCAGGGCAAGTCAGCCCTGCTTGTAGCGCCATGGCGCTAGGGGGCAGTGTTGTAGCGCTACCCTGTTTTTCCAAGGTACTATTTTGGGCACTTTTGATGGTTTTTGGCTCGAGGTTTCAATTCCTAAGGCTCGGAATCGAATCTACTAACCGTTTTAGTATGAATCGAGGTCCTGGGAGCGAGGTTTAGGTCAAGAACCTTTTATTATTGATTTTATTGATAGAATTCCATATTTGGTTATGACTAGGTAAATGCTAAGGAACTTATGGACCGATCGTTCTCAAGGGTCGTTCTTTTATTATTTCTCGCTCGAAACAAAGGTAAGAAAACTGCACCTTGTATGTGACATGCATGGTTATTAATGAAGCATATTGAGTGCTCTATATGTGGACATTGATTGCATATTAAATGTTTAGCAACCTTGCTTACTTGTGAGTGGCACTGACTTATTAGTCAGAATCGGCAATGGAATTATTATTGATTGTGAAGTTGTGACTCATTAGTCAAGTTCGGCAGTAGTACTGAGCACTGGTCGTATGGTATTGGCTTATGAGTCAAGAACGGTATTAGCGTGTTTAACGCAAGCCAAAAAGATTAGATCTAATCGACATAAGCATTATCATCATAAGCATGAAATGCTTGACCAACCTTAAGTTCGATGAAAACAAAAGTGCTTGTGTAGTCTAAAGGCTAGTTACTTAGAGGCAAAGCCAAAAGGCAAAGGTGATCGACATGTCACATGGCTTAGGGAGCGAATCCCCAGAGATGGACTTATTAGCCATCTATTTAAGGAGCAGAACCCTAGAGATGGACTTATTAGTCATTTATACAGGGAACAGATCCATAGAGGTTGACTTATTAGTCACTTGGTCAAGTTTGTGACTCCATAGTCACTCATCTGATTAGTGTGTAGAGCCCTAGAGATAGACTTGTTAGTCATCAATATAGAGTATGACGTAGTAGTCACTTATCTGATAGGGCTGCAAGCCCCAACATGATTATCAGAATCCTTATTGATCTTCTCTTACCTAATTAGGGCTACAAGCTAGTATGATTATCATAATCATCAATTGATATTGAATACATGCAACAATGAGTTTTCTTACTGAGCCTTGGCTCACGGGTGCTATGTGGTGCAGGTAAAGGGAAAGAAATGCTCACCCAACCTTGAGTGGAGAGCTTAGGTGGCGATGTGTACATATGTTGTCGCTTGACCACCACGACCAAGGTGTTTCTCAAAGGAACTAGGGGTTAACCCTATTTTGCTGCTTAGGTCGGCGGATTGTAATTTTTACACTGTAATGACCATTTTGGATTGTAAATAACTTGTAAACGTTTTTATGGGCCCATGTATAGTTTTATGTTTTAAATGAAATATATCATTTCCTTTTTATCGAGATTTTCACCTTAGCCTATTAATGACACCTAGAAGCACATTTATAACTAAATGACTCGATTAGCAAGTTAAGCAGGTTTAAAGTTCACAGTAACGGTCTTGAGTAACCAGGGTGTTACAACTTGGTATCAGAGTGTGCCAAGGTTTAGGTATAATGACCCAAATTTCCTAATAAGGTTTAGGACCTTGATTAGGAGGCCGTGATGGCCATAATTGATTTATTATGCAATTAAATGATAATATGCATGTTTAGGTGTATTAAATATGCATGTGAACCCATTTTTGATTAATTGGGTGATTTTCATATTTTATCCATTTCGGGCATATTTGGCATATATGTGGTATGTGTGTGGTGCTTCATTATTATTTGGTTATGCTAGGGTTACTCAGCACGAGATGATCCTAGGAGGTAACTAGTGGGAAAGTCACAACAGAATTTATACTTTACTCGGAGTGAGTTAAGGGATATTTAACACATTACCGGGATATTGGGTAATGGGAATAAATATTTGGTGATAAATTGGGAGTTAGTAAGATCAGGGGGGAATTATGGGAGTTTTGACTACTTTACCCTTGGGGGAATTTTTGGGACCCCGAGCATTAGGATTTGCTTGAGGCTACTTAAGCTTGAAGTAACCTGTTAAGGAATAAAAAGAACGTTTAGAACGTTCTCTCTCCCTCAAAGTTCCATTTTTGACACCCGATCACATTTTCGAAGGGAACTTGAGTTCTAGGACTCGGATTCAAGCGAGGATTGAGGCATAGCGATTCTAGGGAAGATTAGAAGCTTATTAGACGGAGGATTTAGTTGGGAAACAACTCAATCAGAGGTAATTCAAGTTTTAAGTTCTAAGTTTTTAAAGTTTTTAAGCTTGAATTGGATTTTGTGTTTTGATGAGTTTTTGATTGAATTGAAGCTTGGGTTTTGTTGGTTTTGGATCATGGGGATGTTTGGGAACTTTGATTTTGGAATTTGGAGATGTTTGGGTAGGTTTTTGGAAGGTTTTAAAATGGTAAAAACAAGGTTTTTGGGGTGGTTTGTGGTTGGGCTGCGACCCAGGCTTAAAGAAGGAGGAGGTTGGCTCTTTCTGGAGGCGGGCCGCGGCATGGTGTCTGGTGGGCCGCGACGCTTAAGGGAAAAGTTTGCCAGATTTTGTTTTTCGTCGTGGGAACTTAACTCTAAGGGCCTGGGATCGATCCTACTACCCAGTTGGGTGGGATTCGACGTCCCGGAGGCTTGGGTTGGGTTTGGAAGTATTTATTTACTCATTTTGATGAGGTTTTATATTATGGTTATGACTAGGTTATCGCTAGGGGATTGGAATTAGGATTGTGCTTGTGGCTCATTTATTGGTAACCTGTGCTTGGACCAAAGGTAAGAAAACTGCACCCAGTATGTGATGCATGTGATGCATAAGATACATGAGATTAGGGCATGGCATGAATGTTGAAATTAAGATTGATCAGAGCTTGAGTATTTGTATTTGTGCATGATTATAATTATGCTTCTGATTATTGATTAAGCATGCTAAATGCCTTATATCTAAATATCTGACATATGATATATGTATGTTTGCATTACCTCATTGAGGAAGCATTGACTTATTAGTCAAGGGTCATCATTGCTGTTAGTATTGACTGTGAAGCTATGACTCATTAGTCAAGTTCGACAGTAGTACTGAGCATTGGTCGTATGACATTGACTTATGATTCAAGGACGGTTTTAGCATGTTTAACGCAAGCCGAAAAGATTAGATCTAATCGGCATAAGCATTGAATGACTCATCATGAGCATTAATGTCTGACCGACCTTAAGTTTGATGAAAACCAAAAGCGCATTTAGAGCTAGAGCCAAAAGGATAAGGTGACCTGTTATATTATTTTATAATATAATGTAATATTATATTATATTATAATATAATGTTTTAGATTAAATAAATGTGACAAATAATGTCACATATTGTAACATATAATAGAGAGTTACAATATTTAGATATATGAGATATATCTAAATAATGTAGCATATTTGGTGTTACAAATTTGTAACTTCCAAATATTACCTTTTATTGTGTAAATTTGTTGTTACACAATATTGAGATGAATTTCATAAAACCATATGTGAAATGATTGCTAGAGATATGATTTTAACCCCAATAATGTGTTTTGGGAGTTACAAAATCATTTGGGAGGGTTTGGAACTGTTTGGAAAAACAACACATTTTTAAGTGCTGAAATTGGTTGGTGGTCGCGGCCACTGAATGTTGGTGGCCGCGGCCACAGGCCAAAAACTGACAAATTTTTCAATTTTTTCAATCTTTGTTGAACGGCTCAAAAAACCCAAATAACTCCCAAATCTGCTTTTTAATTCCATATTCATCCAATTAAACATTGGTAACAGCCATGGAGGTTGGTGGAATTTGAAATTCAAAGGGTGTCTCTAAACTCTATAAATAGGAGCCTATAGCTCACTTGTAAGACACAAGATTTCTATCCATTAGAGCACTTGGCTAGAAACACCTTGAGGCTTGATAATTCCATACAGCTTTTCCAATATCTGAAAGAGATCCCTTTGTAACACCCTGATTACCCCAGAACAGTTACGGTGAACGGTGAATCAAAAATTCGACCCGCTACCCGAGTCCTTTGGTTAAAAACGTGTTCTAAGTGCTATTAACAGGCTAAGGTGAAAAACAAACAAAAAGGAAAGGATATGTTTTATTTAATACATAGAACTGTTCATGGGCCCACAAGAACATTTACAAGTTATTTACAACTCAAAAAGGTCATTACTGTTCCAAAATTACAAACCCGCCGACCTAAGCGGCAAAAATAGGGCAAACCCCCTAGTTCCTCTGAGAACTCCTTGGCCGTGGTGGTCAAGCGGCCGCATATGTACACATAACCACCTAAGCTCTCCACTCAAGGTTGGGTAAGCTTTTCTTTCCCTTTATCTGCACCACATAGCACCCATGAGCCAAAGCCCAGCAAGAAAACACAGTAAAGCATGATATAATATCAACAATGATCATAATAATCATTCAGGACTATTAGTCCAAAAAAATAGGTGACAGTCCCAAAAGTCACTAAGTTGGGTACACCTCCTTTAGCCTTGTGAGGATAGGGTCAACGGAGCTTAACAGACAAGTGAACTTTCTATTAGTTCAAGCAGGATAGGTGCATGGTGACTAATCACCAACATAACCTTCCTCATGACCATAGAGTCATAACCCTAGAACATCATTCCCTAGCCATGTGACAAACGGTCACCTGGGCCTTAGGCCCTGGCTCTAGTAACTAGTCTTAGACTAGCCAAGCGCTTATAAATTCTTTGACCTTAGGGTCGGTCCAGCGTTAATGCCTTGGAGCCATTCAACGCTGATATCGATTAGATCTAATCTTCATTTGGCCCTGCGTTCATGTCGCTATGCCATTTCTGACTCTTAGGTCAGTGTCCATGACTAGTCAGGACCATATACAAGAAAACAACATTCACTAGCATTTAATATGCAATCCATGTCCACATTTATTAATCAACATGCCTCAATAACAATCACGCATGTCATACATACATAGGGTGCAGTTTTCTTACCTCGGGTTCGAGCGAGAAATATAATAAGAACGACCCTTGAGAACGATCAACCTTTTTGTTCCTTAACAGTCACCTGGTCATAACCAATTATGGGATTCTATTAATAAATTGAGTAATAAAATGTTTCCGGACCAAGACCTAGCCTCTGGGACATCGAATCCTACTAAACCGGGTAGTAGGATCGATCCCAAGGCCTAAGGTTTGCATCCCTAGGTCAAAAACACATTTTTGGCCAAAATGACTTTCAAGCGCCGCAACCCTTCCCCAAAACAGAAACAATCCCCTCACGCCCCTGCCTCAAGCGTCGCGGTCCTTCCCCAAGTGCCGCGGCCTTCGGCCCCATCAGCACCACCTTCTTCTTCAACAAGCTTGGGCCGCGGCCCCTTCCAAAATTCACCCAGAACCTCTGTTTTTCCCCCTTCAAACATATTTAAAATCCTTACAAAAACCCTCCCAATATCACCAAGTAATGCCACCAATTATCACCACAACTTATCCACCATATAACCAACAAAACCCAAGCTTTACACCAATAAAAACTTCCTCAAATTCCCCATTCAATTATCAAAACTTCAAACTTTAAAACTAGCACAAAAACAGGGCAAAACACTATAAAATGGAACTAGAACCTTACCTTAAGCTTGAATTGAAACCTCTTCAATGGATGAACTACAGTCCTAAGCTCCAAACTTTGATTCCCTAGCTTAGTTCTTCAAGTTGAGATCAAAAACTACAAAGGAGAATGAAGGGGAAAGGATGAATGCGAGGGAGGTGGCAAAAATCTGTTTTGGTTTTGTTTCCTACAGCCTTCAATGGCTTATACCAATCCTAGGGGTGAAATGACTATTTTTCCCCTAGGTTATTTAAAAGCTTCTAAAGACTCCAAAGGGTAAAACTGTCCTTTCCAACCTATCTCGTTAATCATAATTAACGCTCTCCAATTCCCATTATTCTCAAATTTCACAAACTCCAATAATTCATATCTCGTTACCCTTTAATTCCCGGTAACGCTCTAATCATCAAAACACCCCGAGACTCACCCCGAGCCCCAAACTTAAACCTGTTATGACCAAACTGATAGTTTGTACTCAAGATCGTCTCATGCCGAATGGCTCAAACAAATCCACATTATAATGTGGCCTTATCAACTAATCACAAACATGCACCCAAAATACACAATTACACCCTCAATGGGCCAAATTACCAAAATGCCCCTATTATGAAATGTGGACCTAAATGCATGCATTTAACATTATATTATAATGTAATTCACATAAACATGCATATAATCATTTAATGGCGTAATTAAACAGTTATGGCCCTCCCGACCTACTAATCCAGCCACTAAACTACATTAGGGATTTCGGGGCATTACAACTATCCCCTCCTTATAGAAATTTTGTCCTCGAAATTTACCTGAACAGCTCGGGATACTGATCCTGCATATCTGACTCCAGCTCCCAGATCGCTTCCTCGACCTTGCTGTTCCTCCACAATACCTTAACCAAAGGTATCGTCTTATTCCTGAGGACCTTATATCTTCTGTCAAGTATCTGAACTGGCTGCTCCTCAAAGGAGAGATCTGGCTCAAGCTCCAAATCTTCATAACTCAAAATATGATTCGCATCAGATACATACCTCCGAAGAGCTGAAACATGAAACGCATTATGCACGACCGACAACGCTGGAGGCAAGGCCATTCTGTAAGCCACCTGACCAATCCTCTCCAGGATCTCAAATGGACCTACAAATCTAGGGCTCAGCTTGCCCTTCTTCCGAAACCTTCTCACCCCTTTCCATGGCGAGACTCCAAGGAAGACATAGTCTCCCACTTGGAACTCCACGTTCCTGCGCTTGGGATCTGCATAGCTCTTCTGTCTTCTCTGAGAAGCAAGCATCCGAGCTCTAATCTTCTCAATGGCCTCACTGGTCCTCTAAACTGCCTCAGGACCCAAGTATCTCCTTTCATCTGTCTCATCCCAATGAATGGGAGATCTACATTTCCTACCATACAACATCTCATAAGGTGCAACTCCAATGGTAGACTGATAACTGTTGTTGTAGGAGAACTCTATCAAAGGTAGATACTTACTCCAAGATCCACCAAAGTCCAGCACACATGCTCTCAGCATCTCTTCTAGAATTTGGATCGTCCTCTCAGATTTCCCATCTGTCTGAGGATGATAAGCAGTACTGAACTTCAGCTGTGTCCCCATGGCCTTCTGCAAACTCCCCCAGAACTTGGAAGTAAAAGTAGGGTCCCGATCTGACACGATCGACCTAGGTGCACCATGGAGCCGCACGATCTCTCTCACATAGAGATCTACATACTGGTCAACTGTGTAAGTAGTCCTCATTGGCAAGAAGTGAGCTGATTTGGTGTAGCGATCCAGTATCACTAAATAGAGTCATGCTGACCAACAGTCCTGGGTAAGCCCACCACAAAATCCATTGTGATGTCTTCCCACTTCCACTCTGGGATATCTTGAGGCTGCAATAACCCTGCCGGCCTCTAATGCTTAGCCTTGACCTGTTGACATCTCAAGCACTTAGCCACATATTCTACTACATCTGTCTTCATCCCGGGCCACCAATACAACGATCTCACATCCTAATTCATCTTCATGGTGCCTGGATGCAAAGAGTAAGGTGTAGTATGAGATTCATCTAGAATCTCTCGCCTCAAAGCAGTGTCCAGCGGAACACATATCCGCCCTTTGTATCTCAGCAAGCCTATCTCGAACACTGTATAATCTCTGGATGCTCCAGCCAGAACATCCTCTCTGATCTTGATCTGCTATGGATCACTCAGCTGACCCTCCTTGATTCTCTCCAACAGCATAGACTGCAGCGTAATGTTAGCCAACTGGCCCACCAGCAACTCTATACCAGCTCTGGTCATATCATCTGCTAACTCTCTGGCTATCAGCCTCATACCATAAATTTGTCCCGGACCCTTCTGTAATGCCCCAAATTCTCCGATGTGGTTTAATGGCGGGAATAGTAGGTCGGGAGGGCTATACTTGTTTAATTATGCCATTAATTGATAAAATGCATGTATATGTGGATTATATTATAATATGATGTTAGACGCATGCATGTGAGTTCATATTTTTAATTACAGGGGTGTGATGGTAATTTGGCTGTTGAGGGTAAATTGTATATTTGTATGCATTTAAGTGATACATGTTGAGACCACATTATAATGTGGGTTTGTTCGAGCCATTCAACATGAGACGACCATGGTATGTTTATTAGCGGTCTGGTCATAACAGGTTTAAGTTTGAGGCTTGGGAGGAGTCTCAGGGTAATTTTAATGATTAGAGCGTTACCGGGCATTAAAGGGTAACAAGATATGAATTATTGGTGTTTGGGGTTATTGAGAATAGCAGGAATTGGAGAGCGTTAATTATGATTAACGAGATAGGTTGGAAAGGACAAATATGCCCTTGGGAGCCTTTAGAAACCCTTAAATGACCTAGGGGTATAATGGTCTTTTACCCCTAGGATAGATATTAACTGAGTTCAGCAGTAAAGTTGATGAGAAAAACATAGCAAGTTCTTGAGCTTACCCGTACCTTCTCCTTCCTCCATTTCCTTTGTGATTTTTGAGCTCTTGTTGGGGATTCAAGCTTGGGAAGTAGACCTGGAGAGTTTGGGAGAGTGTTCTACCATTGAAGAGCAGCACAACCTTAGATTGAGGTAAGTTTCTAGCCATTAGTTTTCTGGTATACTCTGTTTTGATGTTAGTTTTCAGCTTGTGATCTTGTTGTGGATAGTTGGAATTGATGGAAGTTTTGGTTGGGGTTTCACTTGGGTTTTGATAAGGGAGTGTTATAGATCAAGTTTAGGGGTTGTATTGGAGGTTTGAGTGGTTTTTAAGCTTGGTTTGAAAGGTTGGTTCCAAGAGAAATCGCAAGGGAAGAAAAACAGGGATTTTGGCTGAACTGGAGGTTGGGCCGCGGCATGGCCAGGGAGGGCCGCGGCCCTTGAAGAGTGTTGAAGTTGGCCGCCTCTGTTTGAGGGGCGGGCCGTGGCATGGCCAAGGAGGGCCGCGGCCCTTAGTGGATTTTTGGCCAGAAGTGGATTTTTGGCTTAGGGGTGTTAGGCTTAGGCCTCGGGGTTGATCCTACTACCCGGTTTAGTAGTGTTTGATGTCTCGGAGGCTAGGTTTGGATTTGGGAACCCTTTGTTATTCATTTTATTGATGGAATCCCATAATTGGTTATGACCAGGTAACCGCTAAAGGACCAAAATGTTGATCGTTCTCAAGGGTCGTTCTTTTATTCATTCTAGCTCGAACTAGAGGTAAGAAAATTGCACCCTATTTGTGACATGCATGGTTATTCATGAGGAATGTTGGTTGTGTAAATGTGGACATGGATTGAATATTGAATGCTTAGCAAATGTTGCTCACTTGTGCATGGTACTGACTCATTAGTCAGATTTGGCAAAGGTGCTAGTATCAACTGTGAAGCTGTGACTCATTAGTCAGGTTCGGCAGTGGTACTGGGCACTGGTCACATAGCGCTGACTCATTAGTCAGGACGGCCTTAGCGTGCTTCACGCAAGCCAATAAAGATCAGATCTAATCGACTTTCTGCATTGGATGACTCAAAGAGCATTAATGCCAGACCGACCTCAAGTTTGATGAATAATATAAGCGCTTGTGTGACTTACCCATCAGTCACTCATTTGATAAGCTAGAGACTTACCCATTAGTCTCTCATATGTTAAGGCTAGTGGCTTACCCAGCAGCCACTCTTTTGTTTAATTTAGTGACTTGTTTGTCAGTCACTCAGTATGGTTTACCAGAACCTCAAGTGATATTCACTCATCTGTTTGAAAGCTATGAGCTCTGTGTGATTATAATGATAATCATTTGATGATGTTTACATACAATACTGTGTTTTCTTGCTGGTCTTTGGCTAATGGGTGCTATGTGGTGCAGGTAAAGGGAAAGAAAATCTCACCCAGCCTTGAGTGAAGAGCTTAGGTGGTGTTGTGTACTTATGTGGCCGCTTGACCACCACGGCCAAGGAGTTCTCAGAGGAACTAGGGGGTTTACCCTATTTTTGCCGCTTAGGTCGGCTGGGTTTGAAATTTTGGAACAGTAATGACCTTCTTGAGTTGTAAATAACTTATAAATGTTCTTGTGGGCCCATGAACAGTTTTATGTATCAAATAAAACATATCCTTTCCTTTTATTTGATTTTCACCTTAACCTGTTAATACCACTTAGAACACGTTTTTAACCAAAGGACTCAGGCAATGAGTCAAATTTCCAGTTCACCGTAACTATTCTGGGGTAACCAGGGCGTTACACCTTCTGGCTTAAAGCATCAGCTCCCACGTTGGCTTTTCCTGGATGATACAGAATCTCACAATCATAATCTTTTACCAACTCCAGCCAACGCCTTTGCCTCATATTAAAATCTTTCTGGGTGAAAAAGTATTTCAGGCTTTTGTGGTCTGTATAAATCTCACACTTTTCTCCATAAAGATAATGCCTCCATATCTTTAAAGAAAAAACCACAGTCGCTAACTCTAAATCATGAGTGGGATATCTCTTTTCATACTCCTTCAACTGACGAGAAGCATAAGCAATTACCTTCTCTGACTGCATCAAAACACAGCCCAAACCCTGATGAGAAGCATCGTAGTAAATCACAAACTTCTCCTGATCTGTTGGAAGACTCAGAATAGGAGTTGTAATCAATCTCTCCTTCAATTCCTGGAAGCTGTTCTCACATCTGTCTGACCACACAAATTTTTGACTCTTGCGTGTCAGCTCAGTCAATGCACTAGCAATCTTTGATAACCCTTCCACGAATCGCCTATAATAACATACCAATCCAAGGAAACTTCTAACCTCAGAAGCATTCTTTGGCCTTGGCCAATCTCTTACCACTTCAATCTTTGCTGGATCTACCTTAATCCCCTCCTTACTAACAATATGCCCAAGAAAGGATACCTGAGATAACCAGAACTCACACTTCTTGAATTTGGCAAATAATCTGTGTTCCCTCAGTCTCTGTAGAACCAACCTCAAATGCTACTCTTGCTCTGACTCAGTCTGAGGATATACCAGAATATCTTCGATGAAGACAATCACAAACTGGTCCAGATAATCCTTGAACACTCTGTTCATCAGATCCATAAAAGCAGCAGGGGCATTAGTCAATCCAAATGACATGACTAAAAACTCATAATGCCCATACCTGGTACGAAAAGAAATCTTTGGTATATCTCCCTCCTTGACCCTCAACTGATGATAACCAGAACGAAGGTCGATCTTAGAGAATACCTTCTTACCTTGCAATTGATCAAAAAAATCATCTATCCTTGGCAAAGGATACTTATTCTTAATTTTTAGCTTATTCAGTTCTCTATAATCAATACACATTCTCAGAGAACCATCCTTCTTCTTTACAAACAGAACTGGCGCACCCCAAGGTGAGAAACTAGGTCTGATAAAACCCAAATCTAACAACTCTTGCAACTGTACTTTTAATTCTTTTAACTCAGCTGGGGCCATTCTGTAAGGCGCTCTAGACACTGGCTCCGTCCCTGGTGCCAGTTCTATAACAAACTCAATTTCTCTGTGTGGTGGCAACCTTGGAAAATCTTTTGGAAACACATCCAGGAACTCACAAACAAGTCTGGTCTCATTGGCACGACCTGAGTGGTATCAACCACACTGGCTAAGAATCCAATGCAACCTCCTTGCAGTAGATCCCTAGCCCTCAATACATAAATCATAGGAATACGAGGTCCATGCATAGTACCAATAAACACAAAAGGATCCTCACCTTCAGGCTCAAAGATGACCATCTTCCTTCTATAATCAATGGTTGCCCCATACTTTTCCAACCAATCCATACCCAATATCATATCGAAGTCAGTCATAACCAACTCTATCAAGTCCACTGACAACTCTCTGCCCTCCACTGTCACTGGCAAAGATCTGACCCATCTCCTGGATACCACTAACTCTCCAGTGGGTAACAAAGTACCAAACCCCACAGCATAAAAATCACAGGGTCTACATAGTGTATCAATAACACTACTAGCAACAAAAGAGTGTGTAGCATCAGAATCAATCAAAACATTATAAGGGGTTCCAGCACTAAGAAGCTTACCTGTAACAACTGAGGGAGAAGCCTCAGCTTCTACTTGTGTCAACGCGAACACTCGAGCTGGGTCTGAGCTATCTGCTTTCCTGGGTTCTTCTTTTCTTGCCTTAGGGCAATCCTTTTTAAGATGACCCACTGCTCCACATGAGAAGCAGGCCCTTGCCCTACACTCTCCCAAGTGATGCCTCTTGCATCTAGGGCACTCAAGATAAGACTTCTAGGCTTCACTACCCCCTGGACGACCCATTGTAATACCACGGGGCCGCCTATTGTGGCGTGCTACCCTTTGGCACACCCACATGGGGTCATTTTGTTAATGAGCATGCCTTGGTGCTTGATCATTAGTCAAGTCTTGCACCAAGCAACCTCATGGGATAGGGTAGTGGCAGTTTTGTAATATTGCATATGTCTCCCAGACAAAAATCATATATGTTCCTGGGAAGACTTTATTTCCCTAGAAGGCTCCTTAGGGGGAGGTGACCTGGTGACTTAGGGAAGCACCATGGCCATCAGCAGATAGGGGCCAAAGCTGTGTACTCCCTTGCCCTATCAAGGCTATATATTAATGAAATAACATTTATCCATACTTGCCCCTGTGTGCTTCCTTGTTGCTTATGTGTTGCTTGTTTGTTAGCTTCGTTGGGCCACTGCGTGCCATTTGCCTTGTTGTGTGCTTTGTGTTGTGTGGATGTTCCTAGGAATGACTTGCTGTGTGCTTGCTCATACTTCGTTATTGCTCGTTGCATGTTCGAGATGTGTATGTGGCTAACCGCTGAGTTTGTTTGCCTGTAGGTGTGTGTTGTAGGCTGACTTGCTAGCTTGAAGAGTCTGCAAGTGCCGCACGTTCCGTCTAGTTGGAGTACCCAAATAGCCGGCCTGTGACACCTATCAGGACCTGGAACTGGGAAGGTGTCAGGAACCTTCCTCTTCTGATCACTGGGGCCTATACCCCTACCAGAACCCACAAATGGAGGACCTGTCCTCCTGAAATCCTTTCTGGCTGCACTGTCACGCTAGATCTTATTCTCTGCACTCTCAGTTGTGAGTGCCTTCTCCACCACCTATGCATAGGTAGTAACCCCAACCACAGTGGTGATACGTACATCACGGGCTAATCTGGGCTGTAGCCCTTGAAGGAATCTCTCTCTCCTAGTCCCATCAGTGGGCACCAGTTCCATGGCAAATTTCACCAACCGATCAAATTTCGAGGCATACTCAGTGACTGACAAACTTCCTTGAAGTAGCCTAATATATTTATCAGCTTTAGCTGCCCTGATGGCATCATTGTAGTATTTCTCATTAAACAAGGTCTGAAACTCCTCCCAGCTCTGGGCATTAACATTCTTGGTCTGGGTAATCTCCTCCCACCAAATTCGGGCATCCTCCCGAAACATATAGGTAGCATAGGCCACCCTCTCATTACCAGTTACCCTCATGAAGTCAAGGATAGTGGTAATCATACTCATCCATTGTTCAGCCTTGGCAGGATCTGTACTGCCTTAAAAAACTGGAGGTTGTTGCTTCCTGAACCTTTCATAGAGAGGTTCCCATTTATTTCCAACCTCAGGCAGCTGCTCTGCTGCTGGTACTGACACAGGAGGTGCCTCTGATACACTAGCCACTGCAGGCGCTTGCTGCTATCTCAGGAGACGAAGATCCTCTCCCTATTTCAACATTGTTGCCTGCAAGTCATTAAACAACTGCTGCCAGTTTGCAGGAGCTGGTTGTGGAATTTGTGACTGGTCATTCTCCTGACCCTGGCTGTTATATTATTCTGGCCCTGATCACTCTGGCCAGCTGAAGTATATGTCTGCCCTGGATTCATTCCTATCTGATATACCTTGCTGAAACATTGATCAATACGGCCAGTCAGGTAGTAATAACTAAACCTCATGCCGCCTTACGATCCAAAAACAAGCAGACAATTATCATATTCCACAGTCATACAATTATACAGGCATATACATGTTTATAGCATTTAGGACTCAGCATGTATCACATAATAATTCATAACCAACAATACTGATGAGTATATTCCAGCAATTTCAGTACTAATTAGCACATAGTTGCTGAGGATATCATATTTCAGGGCACATGTTTAACAAGGTGTCTCATGCATACAAGTAAAGCATATATACTATATTTAAGCAGTTATACATATAACTCCATAAATAGTTACCAAACCATGAGTCGAGCTTGTCTTCAGTGATGTGTGTACATGCCCAGCCAGTCTGCAGGAACCCTAACCTTGGCATGCTCTGATACCAAGTTGTAACGCCCTGGTTACCCCATAACAGTTACAGTGAACAGTGAACCAGAAATTCGACCCGTTACCCGAGTCCTTTAGTTAAAAATGTGTTCTAAGTGTGATTAACAGGCTAAGGTGAAAAACCAACAAAAAGGAAAGGATATGTTTTATTTAATACATAAAACTGTTCATGGGCCCACAAGAACATTTACAAGTTATTTACAACTCAAAAAGGTCATTACTGTTCCAAAATTACAAACCCGCCGACCTAAGCGGCAAAAATAGGGCAAACCCCTTAGTTCCTCTGAGAACTCCTTGGCCGTGGTGGTCAAGCGGCCGCATATGTACACATCACCACCTAAGCTCTCCACTCAAGGTTGGGTGAGCTTTTCTTTCCCTTTACATGCACCACATAGCACCCATGAGCCAAAGCCCAGCAAGAAAACACAGTAAAGAATGATATAATATCAACAATGATCATAATAATCATTCAGGACTATCAGTCCAAACAAATAGGTGACAGTCACAATAGTCACTAAGTTGGGTACAACCTCCTTTAGCCTTGTGACGATAGGGTCACCGGAGCTTAACAGACAAGTGAACTTTTTATTAGTTCAAGCAGGATAGGTGCATGGTGACTAGTCACCAACATAACCTTCCTCATGACCATAGAGTCATAACCCTAGAACATCGTTCCCTAGCCATGTGACAAACGGTCACCTGGGCCTTAGGCCCTGGCTCTAGTAACTAGTCTTAGACTAGCCAAGCGCTTATAAATTCATCGACCTTAGGGTCGGTCCAGCATTAATGCCTTGGAGCCATTCAACACTGATATCAATTAGATCTAATCTTCATTTGGCCCTGCGTTCATGTCGCTATGCCATTTCTGACTCTTAGGTTAGTGTCCATGACTAGTCAGTACCATATACAAGAAAACAAAATTCACTAGCATTTAATATGCAATCCATGTCCACATTTATCAATCAACATGCCTCAATAACAATCACGCATGTCATACATACATAGGGTGCAGTTTTCTTACCTCGGGTTCGAGCAAGAAATATAATAAGAACGACCCTTGAGAACGATCAACCTTTTTGTTCCTTAACGGTCACCTGGTCATAACCAATTATGGGATTCCATAAATAAATTGAGTAATAAAATGTTTCCGGACCAAGACTTAGCCTCCGGGACATCGAATCCTACTAAACTGGGTAGTAGGATCGATCCTGAGGCCTAAGGTTTGCATCCCTAGGTCAAAAACACATTTTTGGCCAAAATGACTTTCAAGCGCCGCAGCCCTTCCCCAAAACAGAAACAATCCCCTCACACCCCTGCCTCAAGTGCCGCGACCCTTCCCCAAGCGTCGCGGCCCTTCGGCCCCGTCAGCACCACCTTCTTCTTCAACAAGTTTGGGCCGCGGCGCTCTAGAACTGAGCCGCGACCCCTTTCAAAATTCACCCAGAACCTCTGTTTTTCCCCCTTCAAACATATTTAAAATCCTTACAAAAACCCCCCAATATCACCAAGTGATGCCACCAATTATCACCACAACTTATCCACCATATAACCAACAAAACCCAAGCTTTACACCAATAAAAACGTCCTCAAATTCCCCATTCAATCATCAAAACTTCAAACTTTAAAACTAGCACAAAAACAGGGCAAAATACTATAAAATGGAACTAGAACCTTACCTTAAGCTTGAATTGAAACCTCTTCAACGGATGAACTACAGTCCTAAGCTCCAAACTTTGATTCCCTAGCTTAGTTCTTCAAGTTGAGATCAAAAACTCCAAAGGAGAATGAAGGGGAAAGGATGAACATGAGGGAGGTGGCAAAACTCTGTTTTGGTTCTGTTTTCTACAGCCTTCAATGGCTTATACCAATCCTAGGGGTGAAATGACTATTTTTCCCTTAGGTTATTTAAAAGCTTCTAAAGACTCCCAAGGGTAAAACTGTCCTTTCCAGCACATCTCGTTAATCATAATTAACGCTCTCCAATTCCCGTTATTCTCAAATTTCACAAACTCCAATAATACATATCCCGTTACCCTTTAATTCCCGGTAACGCTCTAATCATCAAAACACCCCGAGACTCACCCTGAGCCCCGAACTTAAACCTGTTATGACCAAACCGATAGTTTGTACTCAAGATCGTCTCATGCCGAATGGCTTGAAAAAATCCACATTATAATGTGGCCTTATCAACTAATCACAAACATGCACCCGAAATACACAATTACGCCCTCAATGGGCCAAATTACCAAAATACCCCTATTATGAAATGTGGACCTAAATCCATACATTTAACATTATATTATAATATAATTCACATAAACATGCATATAATCATTTAATGGCGTAATTAAATAGTTATGGCCCTCTCGGCCTACTAATCCAGCCACTAAACTACATTAGGGATTTCAGGGCATTACACCCTTTGTGCTTGAGTTAGGGGGAAATAAGCTTTTGGACAAAGGTTTTAAACCTTGTTCAAGTTGGTGATCCCCAACCCTCTTCACTTAGGTTGTGTAAGTAAGAGTTTTCTTGTATTTTTGTTCTCCATTTTATTGTATTGTTTTCTTCTTATTCTCTTGTTCTTTTTACTTGTATATTTTGTTTAAGAGTTGTAATCCTTTCTTTTGTTTTAACCACCTTTATTTTACTTGTAATCTTTTGCTTAGAGTTGTATTCTCATCATTCTCTTCTTCTTCATCATCTTCTTCATTTTCTTTGTTTATTTGTACTTTTCAATTATAGAGTTGTAACTCCTTTTTAATCAATCATTATTTATTTGTAATATTATTGCATAGAGTTGTATTTTCTTACCATTTCCATTGAGGCAAATACATTTTTTCCTAACATGACCTACATGTCACATGGCTAGGAGGGTATGAGACCTCAGAGATAGACTTATCAGTCATCTGACCGAGATAGACTTATCAGTCATCTAATTGAGATAGACTTATCAATCATCTGACCGAGATAGACTTATCTGTCATCTGATCGAGATAGACTTATTAGTCATCTAATTGATGTAGACTTATCTATCATCTAATCGAGATAGACTTATCAGTCATCTGACCGAGATAGGCTTATCAGTCATCTGACTGAGATAGACTTATCAGTCATCTAATTGAGATAGACTTATTAGTCATCTAATCGAGATAGACTTATCAATTATCTATTTAAAGAATGACTTATTAGTCATCTACCTCAGAGCGGAAGACTTATTAGTCATCTACTCAGAGCGTAGGACTCCAAAAATATTTATTTGTACCTGTTTGCATGCATGAGTAAGGTTATTACTGCTAGGCATGCTTGTTATGTGGTGCAGGTAACGGCAAAAGAAAGTTGGACCATCCTTGAGTTGGAGAGCTTAGGTGATGATGTATACATATGCGACTGCTCGACTGCCATGGCCGCAGGTTTAAAGAGGAACTAGGGTTAAACCCTATTTTGCCGCTTAGGTCGGCTGGTTTTAAATATTTTGTTGTAATTAACCTTTAAATTATATTTTTGGGATCCCAATGTATAGGGTAAACGTTTTAATGAAATGTTATATCTTAACCAAAAATTTTAACCCTAAACTGCTAATCATACTTAGTTACACAATTATGGCCAAATGACTTGATTAGCGAGTTTAACACTGTTTAAAATGCACACCGTAACGGTCCCTGGAGTTTAGGGTGTTACATTAGGGTTCCTGTAGATTGGCTGGGCATGTACACTCGCCACTGAAGTCAAGCTCGACTCATGGTTTGGTAATTATTTATGTTGTTATATGTTTAACTACTTAAATAAAATATAAATGCTTTACCTGTCTACATGTGATGTATTAATAATGGTGGGCCTTGACTACTGCATCATAAGCAAGAACATGCTTATTAGTGCTGGTATTGCTAGAACATACTTATTAGTATTGTTCATTGTGAATTATCAATTGATACGCGTTAAATGCTAAATGCTATGATCATGTATCCATTTGTATATCTGTATAATTGTGGAATATGGGTTATTATCTGTTGATCTTGGACCGTGAGGTGGCAAGAGGTTTAGTTATCACTGCCTAACTGGCCGCATTGACTATTACAACAAGGTTTGAGTTGATAAGAATGATTTCAAGACAAACAGATTCATCAGCTGGCCAGGAAGATCAAGGCCAGAATAACAAACACGGTTATGAGAATGACCAGAATCAGATTCCACAGCCAGCTCCCGATATCTGGCAGTAGCTGTTTAATGACTTACATGCCAGAGTATTGAGGCAGGAAGAGGAAATTCGCCTCCTGAGACAACAACAGGTTCCTGCAGGGACCAGTTTACCAGAGGCACCACCTATATCGGTGCCAACAGTTGACCAGCTTCCTGAGGTTGGAAGCAAATGGGAACCTCTTTATGAAAGGTTTAGGAAACAACTACCTCTAGTTTTTTAGGGTAGTGCAGATCCAGCTAAGGTAGAATAATTGATGAGCATGATTACTACCATCCTTGACTTCATGAGGGTGTCTGATAATGAGAGGGTGGCCTGTGCCACATACATGTTTTGGGAGGATGCCCGAATATGGTAGGAGGTTATATCCCAGACCATAAATAATAATACTCTGAGTTGGGAAGAGTTCCAGACTATATTTAATGAGCGATACTATAATGATGCCACCAAGGCTGCTAAAGCTGAAGAGTTTATCAGATTACTTCAGAGGAGTTTATCAGTGACTGAATATGCCATGAAGTTTGACAGATTGGAAAAGTTTTCCATGGAGTTTGTGCCCACTGCTGGGACCAGAAGGAAGAGGTTTCTCTAGGGGCTACAACCTAGATTAGCTCGGGATGTTCGTATTACCACTGGCTAGGGTTACTACCTACGCACAGGTGGTTGAGAAGGCGCTCACAACTGAGAGCGCAGAGAACAAGATATGGCGAGACAATGCAGCCAAAAGAGAGTTTAGGAGAGCAGGACCTCCATTTGTTGGTTCAGGTAGGGGTGAATGCCCTAGTGATCAGAAGAGGAAGACTCATGACACCTTCCTAGCTCCAGGCCCTAACAGGTGACCGTGTGGTATTTCAATTGGTCGCCAGGGTGGTAGTGAGGCCTGGAAGACTTATCTAGAGTGCCCTAGGTGCAAGAGAGGCCATTTGGGGGAGTATAGGGCAAAGGTCTGCTTCTTATGTGGGGCAGTGGGACATTTCAAGAAAGATTTCCCAAAAGCAAGGAAGGTAAAACCTAGGAAGGCGGACAGCTCGGCCCCAACTTGAGTGTTCGCATTGACTCAAGCAGAAGTTGAGGCTTCACCCTTAGTAGTTACAGGTCAACTTTTTAGTGCTGGAACCCCTTATACTATTTTGATTGATTCTGGTGCTACTAGAATTATTGATAGACTGTGTAGACCATGTGATTATTATGCTATGGGGTTCAGGACCTTATTACCCACTGGGGAGTTAGTGGTATCCAGAAGATGGGTCAGATCTTTGCCAGTGACAGTGGAGGGCAGAGAGTTGTCAGTGGATTTGATAGAGTTAGTTATGACTGACTTTGACATGATTCTGGGTATGGATTGGTTAGTGAAGTATGGGGTAACCATAGATTGCAGAAGGAAGATGGTCACCTTTGAGCCTAAAGGTGAGGATCCTTTTGTGTTTGTCGGTACTGTGCATGGACCTCGCATACCTATGATTTCTGTTTTGAGGGCTAGAGATCTATTGCGAGGGGGTTGCATAGGATTCTTAACGAGTGTGGTTGACACCACTCAGGTCATGTCAGTGAGACTAGAAGAGACCAAACTAGTTTGTGAGTTTCTGGATGTGTTCCAGAAGATTTACCAGGGTTGCCAACACACAGAGAGATTGAATTTGTGATAGAACTGGCACCAGGGATAGAGCCAGTGTCTAGAACACCTACAGAATGGCCCCATCAGAATTAAAAGAATTGAAAGTACAGCTGCAGGAGCTGTTAGATTTGGGTTTTATCAGACCTAGTTTCTCCCCTTGGGGTGACCAGTTCTATTTGTGAAGAAGAAGGATGGTTCTCTGAGGATGTGCATTGATTACAGAGAACTGAATAGGTTAACAATCAAGAAAAAGTATCCTCTGCCAAGGATAGATGATCTGTTTGATCAGTTGCTACGTAAAAAGGTATTTTCAAAGATAGACCTTAGATCTAGTAATCATCAACTGAGGGTCAAGGAGAGAGACATACCAAAGACTGCTTTTCGCACTAGATATGAGCATTATGAGTTCTTAGTCATGTCCTTTGGATTGACTAATGCCCGAGCTGCATTTATGGATTTGATAAACAGAGTGTTCAATGATTATTTGGACTAATTTGTGATCGTCTTCATCGATGATATTCTGGTTTATTCTCAGTCAGAGTTGACGGACCCAAAATGGGTATGTTTTAAATATTTATAAATTGCAAGCGCACGAATCATTCATATAGAATAGTGATCGTGTAAGCAAGGATGTCGAACCCAAATGAGTTGTCTAAAATTGAAAAGAAAACTATTTTAAATCAAAATTAATAAATTCTAACCTAGCCCCAATGATTGATTAAATTTTTGTATAATGAAAATAAAATAAAAGATAATAATAAAGATATTAAAGACAATATATATATAACTAAATTAATAATTGTAAACAAGATAGTAAAAGAAAGATTATTAAGATAATAGATACCACAAAATATAAGTTCAATAATATTTAAAAGTGCATTGATTCCCAAGTTTTAGTAATAGTAGAAATTAATCAAACCATCACTTATTCAAATTAGATATTCTATTTAAGCACAAGTTTTTATAAAAATATAGGATCCATCTTCACTTTTAAAATTTATAATTTCAAAGCATTTAGTGTAAATCAATATAATGAAATAACAAATAAATCAATGAACATTATTTATAAGGCAAAATATAATATTTTTGTTCTAAGCACTGGATGTGTACAATTTAATGACACATCTTACACAAAAAATATTATGTTTTTGCACTAATGAAGAACAAAGTGTAAATATGTTCTAACAATCTAAAATACAAGATATTTAAGATGAAAGAAAATATTTGAAGAAGAAAATCCATAAACTTTATTGCACAAAATGGGAAATCAACATACAAAATAAACACTATCTAGTTACATATTGTTTCATCATCACCTTAATAATCTTAAAAAGATTAGAAACTCATAACTAAAATAGTAAATACAAACAAAAAAATTACAAACATAACTTAGGAAAATTTGGAGGAAAACCCCCAAATTGTTCCTCTAAACATACATAGAAAATAACCAAAACGAAGAAGAAGATGAAGAGAATATAGAGGTTTTGAAATGTGGTAAGTGTGTAGTGTAACCTCTCCAAAATTATCACACCCAAATGGTCTTGAAAATTCTCTATTTATAGCCAAAATGAGATTATTAAAATAATCAATTTAAATTAATTAAATTGATTAAATTAATAATAATATGGCAAATAGGGGTAAATTATAGGGTGTAATAATGATTTTGGGGTAAAATGTGTGGAAAAGTTTGGGTAAAAAATTGGTATTTTTAGACAAAGGGGACAAATTTGTGGGCTCAAAAATGCACAAAGGTGGCTGGGCTTTTGGTGTGGCAGGCGGCTGAATGGAGGCATTTGGCTGAAAGGAGGACACGATGAGGTGGAGTGCAGTTGGTTTGTGTTGGGTGCAGCTGGGAAGGCATTTGGGCCTGGTGGGTCGAAGGTTGCATGGAGGGAGAGGCGTGATGTAGGAGGTGCATGGCTGGGGCATGTGAAGGCAAGCTGAAGGAGTTTGGTGCTTCGGCTGGCTGGTGGTGAAGGAAAGGGAAGCACAGGCCTGGGCTGGTGAGGGGGGAAGGCAGGCCCAGGGGGATGTTGAGGGAGGCTTCGGGCCTCAAAGTTGGGTAGGCCCACGGCTGGAAAATTGCCAAATTCTTGTCTTTCTTTCTTGAAAATGCCACACTTTTTCTTCATTTTTCTTGGCTTTTCAAACACCAATAATACGACATACTCCCTCCAAAATAAACATAAATTAAATCATAATCAAATATTTTCAATGATAAAATAAATCATATTAATTCATTGAAAATATTAATTAAAACTTTATTTAATTTAATATTTAGTTTCAATAAAACACACATTTTCTTACTTCTAACTAGACACTATAATTTAAATAATTAAATACAACATTTTACAACAAAATAACTATAAAAACACACAAAAATATATAAAATTAAAATAAAGCTAATAAATTCAAAATTACTTTAAAACTTAATTAATCAATTAAAAACTCAAGAATTAAGCAACAATTAGCACATAAAAAATGGTAAAATAACTCTATTGTAGAGTTATCAAGAGTCAGAACACGAGCAACATCTGAGGTTGGTTCTACAGAGACTGAGGGAGCACAAATTGTTTTCAAAGATCAAGAAATGTGAGTTTTGGTTATCTCAAGTATCTTTCCTTGGGCACATTGTCAGTAAGGAGGGGATTAAGGTAGATTCAGCCAAGATTGAGGCAGTGAGAGATTGGCCAAGGCCAAAGAATGCTTATGAGGTTATAACTTTCCTTGGGTTGGCAGGTTATTATAGACGTTTCATGGAAGGATTCTCTAAGATTGCTACTTCATTGACTGAGCTGACACGCAAGAACCAGAAGTTTGTGTGGTCAGAAAAGTGTAAGAACAGCTTCCAGGAACTGAAGCAGAGGTTGATTACAGCTCCAGTTCTGAGTCTTTCAACAGATCAGGTTTAGTTTATGATATACTATGATGCCTCAGATCAGGGTTTGGGTTGTATTCTGATGCAATCAGGGAAGGTAATTGCTTATGCCTCACATTAGCTGAAGGAGTATGAACATAGATATCCCACTCATGATTTAGAGTTGGCGGCTATGGTCTTTGCATTAAAGGTATGGAGGCATTACCTTTATGGGGAGAAGTGTGAGATTTATACTGACCACAAGAGCCTGAAGTACTTCTTCATGCAGAAAGATTTGAATATGAGACAAAGACGTTGGCTAGAGTTAGTAAAAGATTATGACTGTGAGATCTTGTACCATCCAGGAAAGGCCTACGTGGTAGCTAATGCTTTAAGCCGGAAGGGTGCGGGACAGATTTATAGTGCGAGGCTGATAGCCAGAAAGTTAGCAGAGGATATGACCAGAGCTGGTATAGAGTTGCTGGTGGGCCAGTTGGCCAATATTACGCTACAGTCTACACTCTTGGAAAGAATAAAGGAAGGTCAGTTGAGTGATCCACAAATCACCAAGATCAGAGAGGATGTTTTAGTTGGAGTGTCCAGAGATTATACAGTGTCTAGTTTGGGATTGTTGAGGTACAAGGGTCGGATATGTGTTCCGTTAGACACTGCTATGAGACGGGAGATTTTGGATGAATCTCATACCACTTCTTATTCTTTGCATCCAGGCACCACGAAGATGTACCAGGATGTGAGATCACTGTATTGGTGGCCTGAGATGAAGAGAGATGTAGTAGAGTATATGGCTAGGTGCTTGACATGTCAAAGGTCAAGGCTGAGCATCGGAGGCAAGCAGGATTATTGCAGCCTCTAGACATCCCAGAGTGGAAATGGGAAGACATCACGATGGATTTCGTGGTGGGGTTACCCAGGACGGTTGGTCAACATGATTAAGTATGGGTTATTATGGATCGCTACACCAAGTTAGCTCACTTTCTTCTAGTGAGAGATACTTATACAGTTGACCAGTACGCAGATCTCTATGTGATAGAGATCGTGCGCCTCCATGGAGCACCGAGGTCGATCATGTCAGATCGGGACCCCACATTCACTTCCAAGTTCGGGGGGAGTTTACAGAAGGCCATGGGAACACAGTTAAAGTTCAGTACTAATTATCATCCTCAGACAGATGGACAATCTGAGAAGACGATTCAGATATTAGAAGACATGCTGTGAGCATGTCTGCTGGACTTTGGTGGGTCCTGGAGTAAGTATTTACCTTTGATAGAGTTTTCCCACAACAACAGTTATCAGGCTACCATTGGGGTGGCACCTTATGAGATGTTGTATGGTAGGAAATGCAGATCTCCCATTCATTGGGATGAGACTGGAGAAAGGAGATACTTGGGTCCTGAGGTAGTTCAAAGGACCAGTGAGGCCGTTGAGAAGATTAGAGCTCAGATGCTTGCTTCTCAAAGTAGACAGAAAATTTATGCAATTCTCAAATGTAGGAACGTGGAGTTCCAGGTAGGAGACTATGTCTTCCTTAGAGTCTCGCCATGGAAAGGGGTGAGAATATTTGGGAAGAATGGCAAGTTGAGCCCTAGATTTGTAGGTCCATTTGAGATCCTGGGGAGGATTGGTCAGGGGGCTTACAGGTTGGCCTTACCTCCGACATTGTCATTCGTGCATAATGTGTTTCATGTTTCAGCTCTTCGGAGGTATGTTTCTGATGTGACTCATGTTTTGAGTTACGAAGATCTAGAGCTTGAGGCAGATCTCTCCTATGAGGAACAACCAGTCCAGATACTTGACAAAAAGGACAAGGTCCTCAGGAATAAAACGATACCTTTGGTTAAGGTATTATGGAGGAACAACAAGGTCGAGGAAGCGACCTGGGAGCTGGAGTTAGATATGCAGAATCAGTATCCCAAGTTGTTCAGGTAAATTTCGAGGATGAAATTTCTGTAAGGAGGGGATAGTTGTAATGCCCCAAAATCTCTAATGAGGTTTAATGGCCAGATTAGTAGGCTGGGAGGGCCATAATTGATCTTGTTTACCCTCGTTTTGGTCAACGACACAGAGTCAAATAAACGACAAGAGATTAGTACGATGCTTGAGAAAACAATATAATGGAAAGTAAAGAACACCAAGAATTATAGTGGTTCAGCCCCAGTGATTAGTAATGACCTAAGTCCACTTGATACTATTATTAATATTGAGCTTCAAAGGTGTGATCAAAGAACTAGGGTTCCTGAGTTTCACAGACCTTAAAAGGAGAAACAATACAGACGATGGATAATAGCAATACAATTCGAAAAAAGATCCAAAAAATCCTCTCTTGAGCTATTTTTTGTCTATTTATAGGCTCAAGGAGGGTTACATGAGTCAATTAATTATATCTTTCCTTAATAAATGGATATTCAGGTTATAATAAAGAGATATTCTTGGATATCATTACAACTATACATATTTACACATAAATAAACGGAGTATACGACTAGGCTGGTCGTATATAAAACTTGAACTCCGCATATGGAAATATCTCTGGTCGATTGGCGAGTAACATCTTTGCCACGTGTCAAAAATTCTTGCCACGTCATCAGTAACTATTTTTTGGATAAACATTTGCCCCCAAGTTTATATATTGCGACCAGCAATAAGTAAACTTAGGAAACTAACCTTTCGTATGCCCCACGAAATCTGACAGAGTCCCTCGTGCGTTCTCGAAAACTGTGACCTAATCACTTCCAATCACGCCTTTTCGGTTTCCAAGTAATCCCTCTGACGGCTATTACACTCCCCCATGCCTTGAAAAAGGTAACTCATGATTACCCCTTTTCAACATATCTCAGCCATTATAAATAATCCCCAAATTTACCTTTTAACTTTTTACTCGCCATTTTCTTGCCAAGAACCATCAAGAACTCCATCTCAGAGCTCAAAAATTTCAAAGATCTTCCGTCGCTTTGTTCTAAAGATCCTTTGTTCGTACGCCCAAAGTCGCTTCATTTTAGGACCTCTGATCTTCATCTAGGTAAATTTCTTCAACTTTCAAGCTCTTTGACATGCCATGCATACTGCTATACGCCTGTTTCGAGTTTTGAATTTTTTTGTGTTCTTGGGTAAAAATGCATGAGGATTGTGGGAATATTGATTGATGCTTGATAGGGTAGTGTAGTTTTGCTCTGTAGGAGTTAGGAGCCAGTTCGATAGTCAAGATCGTAAGTTTAGGGCGTAAAATCGAAGTAAAATTCGATTTTTAGACTAGTTGAAAAACTGGGTTTTTCCCGCCCCTTCGGAGTCGAAAAAGCTTTTTTCCAAAAACTTTTTATTTCCGCTTTCTGATTTGTTTTTCAAACTGCTCGCATAGAACTTAGTGTTTCCGTTAGAATGTTGCTAGTCGTAGACGCGAGCAACGTTATTCCAACTTTCAACAGAAGCTCCCAGGTTGTGCGTCTTATCTCCTCCTTTCTCTATTCGTAGTTTACATGCAAGATCCGTGGGGAGGAGAAAGACCTATAGACGACAACCTATTGGCTCAATTGCTCGAGAACAAAGAGCAACCATCGTCACTAATACCTGATATTCCATTTTCCCGTGTTTCTCCAAACACTTCACCTGTCCCTGCTCAAAATATGGCTCGTGCTAAAACCAAAGCCCAGAAAAAGAAAACCCCCACTCCTTCACATCAGCCTGCTCCTCGGGCTGAAACTCCCTCGACCAGTGGTCGAGGTGAAAATGTTCCTGACCCCAACATCCAAAGACACGCTCGACCTCGACATGCCATTCAGCCAGATGTGGAGTGGCATTTAGTTCCTGAGAGCAGAGTGACGATCAGGATGATTGCCAACTACATCAGGAAGTACGGTCTCACGGGGGTGACCTTAGTCCGACCTAACCAAGACCAACGGGGGAACCTGCCTGGGGGCGCCTTCAGCGCCTGGTCGAGGTTCCACATAGAGGCAGGGGATACCTTGCCTCTTCATTCATTTTTCCAAGGGGTGGCGAACTATTTCAGAGTTGCCCCTTTTCAAATAACCCCAAATGGATATAGAATGATCGCTGCACTCTATATCCTATACAGCCATAAGAAATGGCCCATGCCAACTCCTCATGAGGTCAACTACTTGTTCGACCTCAAGTCTAACCCCAACCAAGAAGGCACGGGGTTTTTTCACTTCTGTCATCAGGAAACCGAGCACACCTTCCTGATTGACACCACCCATATATCAAATGTGGGGAGGTACTACCAGGAGTACTTCCTCACAACCGACATGATCGCGGATAATCTGGCCTTCGCTCAAGGAGGTAAAACTTTCGCACCACTAGCTGTTATTCTTTATTTAGTGTTCTTCTCCACCATCTCTTAAACTTTTAATGCCTTCCAGGCCCATGGCTGCGACCAGACCCAACTCCAGATATGGAGTTGAGGTCAGCCCTCTTGACCAGCATGACTGACATAGAAAAAAGCGTCAGACATCTGGTCACATAGGCATATCTTAGGCTAGCTAGCCTCTTGGCCCCTCATCAGGACATGAGGGAGTCAACTGTAGGGAGTGCCACAGCCGAAGAGGAACCCGAGCAGCAACCACCAGCGTCGCCTCCACGAAGGAGACCAAACGGGGTCAAGATTAGGGAACCTGCTGGCACACCTCCAGCAGAGAGGCCCTCTGTCCCCCTTGGGAAAGGGAAAAAGATAGCCACCGAGCCTGTCGAACACTTGGACTAGTCTTCAGACGAGAATGGTATAGTTATTTCTCTTTTAGATAGCTTGCCAATTCCCTGTCATCTATTTGACGGGGACGACAATTTTAAATATGCTCCAAATTTAGGTCCAGATTTCTTCATGTCAGAGAGTGAGTATAAGACTAGTAGAGTCTATAGTATAGCGACCAGTAATAATAACTCGGGTATTTGACTTTGCAATCTTTCTTTATTTCTTTTCCTGATGTTATATACTTAGTCATTTATGCTATCTCACTGTTTGACATTTTGCTTCTTTTCCAGACATGGACTCCGTGAACGTGTTCGACATTTACAGCACTCCCGAGACTGTCGCGGCTCCCTCGAGCAAAAAGAAGGCAAGCAAGAGGCACCATGGGGAAAGCAGCAAAGCGCCTCAGGCTAAGAAGGCTCGCAATGCAGGCCCCCCCCGGAGGACGGGCCCTCAGCCTATGCAACTCCACCCTTTCCTCGCGAGCAGCAGACTCCCCCTGCTCCAGCCGGATCGAGTCCATCTCTAGCGGCCCCAACCGACCAGACTCAGTAGGCCGATCCTGCTTCGACTGGGGGCGATATAACTGGTCGTGTCTTCAAATCGGTCAAGGACAGGGTCGCTAAGATTATAAAGCATGACCGCTACCGAGAGGCGATGGCCGCGACCGAAGCGATGGACGTCGACCTGATCTTAAATCGTGCCTTGAACTAGTTTACCAGTGTAAGTCATCTTTTTCTGCGGAGACAACTCTTCTATGCTTTACAGTTAGCCTAATTTCTGCTTTGACCACAGGCAATGCTGACCCTTACTACCGGCCACCTTTGCTTGGGCGCTGTTTCCGAGGAGGCCAAATCTTTAAAGCAAAGGCACGCTGATGAACTTAAAGTTGCCGAAGCAAAATATGCCGAACAGCCTGCAGTGGTGCTCGAGGAGAAGAATAAGTTGGCGGAAGAGCTGAAGGAGAAGAAAAAGTCTCTGGACAAGGCCATTGATCAGAGGGACCAGTTCAAGGAGTCTAACCACTTCAATTTCCGTGCAGCCAAACAACTCGAGGAGGAACTGGTTGCGAGTAGACAGTAGAATACTACCCTGGAGGGTCAAATCGAGGAGCTCGAGAAAGCCAATGCCAGCAACTTGGAAAGGTATAAGAATGCCACTCTCTGATGCCTCTATGATTTCTGGAAGCACAACCAGGGTGATGACTTCAATTACCTTCCTGAGAATGCAAGAAACGTCGAGCTTGCTCGCTGCTGCTCGATTGGCAGAGGAAGAAAGGGCGAGGATTCTTGCTTCCCCTGAGATCTCGCTGGCCGCTAGGATGGATGGGGCAGGTAATGAGGCTGCTGACATCGTCGATCAAGGCCCTCCTCAAGATCCTCCGGCTCCTTAAGATTTTTCTATTTATATTTTATCTTTTTAACTACACGACCTACGGGTCGTGATGTAAAGACAATATATTTTTTGTTGCTGCATGGGCAGCTTTTACTTTTATTTAAACAATTACATCTGAGCAACGACTGCTCGCGGTGTAAAAGGATACATTTTGACATTATAATATACTTGCATATTATAATAACATCTGTTCGCATGACTGAACTTAGCATATTACTTTGGTTTGATTTAACAAAATAACAAAATTTTGAAAAAATACTCTAAGTGCCCTAGCATGCTTTCACTTATTTTGCTCATGTGTTTACATACCTTTTAACGATATGCTTTGCTTACTTGTACCTTATATGCCCCCCAAGTGATCGAGGAGCTTTAGGTCCTTGGTCACTTGCCTTGACCAGAACCTGCTCGAACATTACTGCTCGTAGCAATATGATTAGAATTATAATACAACAAAACAACACACGTAATGAGAAAATACTTGTAATAAATACAATAATTGGCAAGGAATGACTGGCTGCGCATAGTCCCTTTTATTTCTCGTAATAAATGGACTAAACATGTCTTTACGAGTGATCAATAAGATCTTAAATTTATAAGCAATCAATCACATAAAATGACCAACCCTTTTTCAAAACTTGTAAAAAGTAAAATTAATACAAGCCAATTCTTTAAGAAGAATTGTTCATTGGTAATACTTGCGCAGGTGTTCTCCATTTTAATAGCGAGGAATGAGATCTCCGTTTAAGCGTGCAAGTTTATAAGTGCCTGGGTGAAGGACCTCATCAATCTGGTATGGCCCTTCCTAATTAGGCCCGAGTACTCCGGCAGCTTGGTCGCGGGTGTTTAGAAAAACTCTTCGGAGTACCAAGTCTCCAACATTGAATTTTATTTCTCGCACTTTAGAGTTGAACTACCGGTTGCTGGTACGCAGCTACTCGGAGCTGAGCTTGTTCACGCTTCTCATCGATTGAGTCCAGGGATTCCATCAATAGCTGACTATTAGAGTCTTGGTCGTATGTTAATCTGCGGTGTGAGGGTGGATCCAACTCGACAGGCAACATAGCTTCATACCCGTATGCTAAGGAAAATGGGGTATGACCTGCTGCTCTTCGGTGGGAAGTTTTGTACGACCAGAGCACTTCAGGCAATTGTTCCAGACACACTCCCTTAGCTTCTTCAAGTCTTTTCTTCATGGTATCCTTCAAAGTTTTGTTAACTGCTTCGACCTGCCCATTCGCTTAGGGATGAGCGACTGAAGAAAAGATTTTGATAATACCATGTCGTTTGCAGAAGTCTGTGAATAGATCACTGTCAAATTGGGTGCCGTTATCCAAGACTATCTTCCTTGGTAACCCATAGCGACAAATGATGTTCTTGACTATGAAGTCAAGCACTTTCTTGGTCATTATGGTTGCGAGTGGCTCAACCTCGGCCCATTTGGTGAAGTAGTCGATGGCAACCACTGCATACTTTACACCACCTTTTCCTGTAGGCAAAGATTCGATTAGATCTATTCCCCAAACTGCGAAGGGCCATGGACTCTGCATTTGCTTTAACTCGTTGGGGGCTACTCGTGGGATTTTGGAAAATCTCTGACACTTGTCACATCTCCGCACGAACTCCATTGAGTCTTCATTCATGGTTGGCCAGAAATAGCCTTGCCTTAGGATCTTTTTCGACAGACTTTGCCCCCCAGTGTGGTTCCCGCAAAAACCTTCGTGCACCTCTTTCATCAACTCTTTGGCTTTCTCCTTGGTAATACATCTAAGGAGTGGCATGGAGTATCCCCTTCGGTACAGGATCCCATCGACCAGGATATACCTAGCAGCTTGCCGCTGAAGGGTCCTGGCTTTGTTTCTGTCCGCCGGTAGCACGCCGCTTGACAGATACTCTACATACAGTGCCATCCACGTATCCACCATCTGGATTACCAGAGTGGTTTTTGCCGCTTGGATGCTTAGTACTGATAGTCATTCGACTGGCACTATGTTTAGAGTATCAGCATCCTTTGCACTTGCCAACTTTGCCAAAGTGTCCGCGTTGGAATTCTGATCGCGAGGTACCTGCTGGAGACTGTATCTGTCGAACTGGGCTAACAGATCCTTCGTTTTGTTCAGATAGGCGACCATCTTCAAACCTCGCGCCTGGTACTCTCCCAAGACTTGATTCACCACCAGCTAAGAATCACTATAGATGTCAAGCACTTTTATGTTCATATCCTTGGCTAACCGCAATCCAGCGAGTAATGCTTCATATTGAGCCTCATTGTTAGAAGCAGTGAAGTCAAATCTTATTGCACAGTGAAATCGATGCCCTTCCGGCGTTATCAATATCACTTCTGCTCCTGCGTGGGATTCGTTGGATGAACCGTCTGTGAACAATTTCCACGAGGGTGCTTTAATTCAACACTCAGGCTCGCTAGGCTCTTCAGTCTGCTCGCCACCTGCGAGCTCTGTGAATACGGTGATGAAATCAGCCAAGGCTTGTCCTTTTATAGCTGCTCACGACAAGTAAGATATGTCGAACTGCCCCAAGTTTGACTGCCTACTTTAATAATCTTCTTGCAGCCTCTGGCTTTTGCAGGACTTGCCGAAGAGGCTGGTCGGTCAATACCTTAATTGGATGAGCTTGGAAGTAAGGCAGCAGCTTCCTAGAGGCCAAAACTAAACAATAGGTTAACCTTTCGATGGGTGGATACCTCAACTCTACTCCGATCAGCCTTTTGCTTACATAATAGACAGCCTTATGCACGCATTCTTCTTCTCTTACTAGAACAACACTAGCAACGTAATCCGTGATTGCCAGGTAGATGAACAAAGTCTCTTTATCGACCGACTTTGATAGGATGGGTGGTTGCGCCATATGTGTTTTTAGTGCTTGAAAGGCCTGTTCGCACTCATCTGTCCATTCAAATTTCTTATTGTCTCTTAGTAGATTGAAAAACGGGACACACTTGTCTGTCGATTTCGAAATGAATCTACTAAGGGCAGCAATCCTTCCGGCCAGGCTTTGGACAACCTTAATCTCACTGGCGACTTCATCTCGATGAGGGCTTTAATATTCTTGGGATTAACTTCAATTCCTCTTGAGTTAACTATAAATCCCAAGAACTTCCCTGATCCTACTCCGAAGGAACATTTAAGGGGATTTAACTTCATCCGATATTTATTCAGGACGTTGAAGCATTCCTGCAAATCCCTTACATGCCCTTCTGGTTTCTTTGACTTAACCAGCATGTCGTCGACGTAAACCCCCATGTTTGTGCCGATCAGCTCCTTGAACATGTGGTTGACGAGTCTCTGGTAAGTCGCACCACCATTTTTCAAACCGAAGGGCATCGCCTTGTAACAATAGAGCCCTGTATCAGTTCGAAAGCTAGTGTGATCCTCATCAGGGGGATGCATACTGATTTGATTATACCCAGAGTATGCATCCATGAATGAGAGGATCTTATGCCCTGCAGTGGTCCTTGGGAGTGGGAAACAGTCTTTGGGGCTTGCTTTATTTAGGTCTGTAAAATCCACGCACGTACGCCACTTGCCATTCGGCTTGGGCACTAGTACGGGATTAGAGACCCACGATGGATAAAACGCCACCCTGATGAACCCATTCTCCTTCAGCTTCTCGACTTCCTCTTTCAAGGCCTTTGATCTATCTTTGTCGGGTAGCCTTCTTTTCTGTTGCACTGGTGGAAAGCTTTTGTCGATGTTTAGGACATGGCTGATGATTGTAGGATCTATCCCGACCATGTCTTTATGCGACTAGGCGAAGACCTCCTAGTTCCTTCTTAAGAACTCCACCCTCACTTGTTTTATTGTTGTCTCTAAGTTTTTACCGACTTTCATAACTCTGGTCAGATTTTCCTCATCGAGTTGGACCTCTTCAAGGTCCTCGATGGGTCCCATTTCTTCTTCAAAATCCCGAAAGCGAGGATCTAAGTCCCTATCCTCACTGTGGGCAATGCCCTATTTGGTGAGATTATCACCCGAGCGGGCTTGAACATCAGTTGCCATTTGCAACTCCTTCCTGGTGGCATCTCTCGATACACCCTTCTTTGCCTTGGTGATCGAGGCGTTGTAGCACTCCCTCGCTTCCCTCTGGTTTCCCAACACGCATCCTACTCCTACGACTGTTGGGAATTTCATAGCGAGGTGCCATATAGAGGTGACGGCTCGCAGGTTGACCAGAATTGGTCTGCCTATCACAGCGTTGTATGCTGAAGGATAATCAACTACTATAAAAGTAGTGAGTAATGTCCTGTTAGCAGGTGCAGTGCCTGTTGTGACTGGGAGTCTAATCGACCCTATTGGGGCGAGCCCTTCTCCGGGAAAACCATAAATGGTTTGGTTGCATGGCTCCAGGTCTTTCACAGACAACTTCATCCTTTCCAGCGAGGACTTGTATAGGATGTTGACCAAACTTCCTGTATCGGCCAACACCCTTTTCACCATCATGTTCGCGATCTGCACGTCCACGACCAGTGGATCGGAGTGTGGGAATCGCACGTGCTGGGCGTTGTCGTCAGAGAAGGTGATCAGTTCCTCCTCTGTTCGAGCCTTTTTTGGTGCTCGATCCTCAACACTCATCATCTCAATGTCCTGGTCGTGGTCCAGGGTTCGAGCATATCGTTCCCTTGCTTTTCCACTATCTCCTGCAAGATGTGGGCCTCCACAGATGGTGAGTAGGGTACCCACCATGGGAGCTAGCTGTAAAGGCAGTGAGCATTGGCGTGCAGGCGCCGACTCATTGCCACCTTGAGCCTCTCATTGAGAACCTCCCGCGGCTCATACATATCTTCTTAAATGTCCCTGTCTTAACAGGGACTCAATTTTATCCTTTAGCTAGATACACTCGTTAGTGTCATGCCCGTAGTCGTTATGAAAACGACAGAACTTTGTTGAGTCTCTCTTGGAGATATCTTTTCTGATAGGTGTGGGTCGCTTGTAGGGCATGCTTGAGCTGGTCGCCTGGTAGACTTCAGCTCAGCTTTCAACAAGGGCAGTGTAGTTGGTGAATCTCGGTTCATATCGATTACCTTTGGGGCGCTTACTCTCAGAGGTCGAGGGTTCGTTGCTCGCCCGCTTTCCACCATTCTCACCATTGCCATTCCCATTGCGTTTGATGTTGCCATTGGGCTTCGATCCGTTGGCGACTTTGGCGAGATCTTCCTTAGGCCCCTTGTCTTTTGTTGGCGATTTCCCTTCATTAGCAATCACGTCCTCGAGCTAGATGTACCGATCAGCTCGATCTAAGAACTCCTGGGTACTTTTAACCCCATGCTTTCTGAGGCTGCTCCAAAGGAGTGAATGGCACCTAACCCCAGCAGTTAGGGCCATCATCTTGCCTTCATCGCCCACAGTCTTGGCTCCAGCTGTAGCTCGCATGAAGCGCTGAACATATTCCTTCAAGGGTTCCCCCTCTTTCTGGCGTATCTCGACCAGTTGGCTTGCCTCAATGGGGTGCACACGAGCCGCATAGAATTGTCCATAAAACTCCTTCACGAACATCTCCCAGGATACTATACTCGCAGAAAGGAACTTAAAGAACCACTCCTGGGCGGCATCAGAAAGTGTCGCTGGGAAGATCCTACAGCGAGCATAGCGAGCATCTTCAGAGACTTTCTGAATGCCCATTTGTATCTCAACACATGTTGACATGAGATACTGGGTCTCCATACCCGTCGAAATTTGGCAGTGTTGGCATCTTGAACTTACTAGGGGTTTCTGCCACAACAATCCTCTGTACGAAAGGGGTGCCTCTCCTCCGATCGTACTCAATGTGTGACGTTCGCCCCCCGACCAGCAGCTGCACAGCCTGGTTCAGGGCATCAATTTGAGCCTGAACAGCTTTTGGGATTGCTGGGGCCTCTGGTGCCGGGGGAATGTACTCATCGTGCCTTTCTCGGTGGTCATTGAGTACATCCCTCAAATCATCGTCTCTTCGCCGCTGCTCGCTGGCTCCAAGCCGACTAAAGACGTTATTCTGCCTGGGCTGCCCCCCAACGTTATGACCTGCTGGTCGGTCTTCTCTAGGTGGGGGGCTCCTGCCTCCACCTCTCTCTTTGTTCCTCCGACCAGCATTTCCTCTACTTGAGTCGGCTTCATTATAGCCGTGGCTGGCTATGGTGCGGCCGACTATTCCCTCTGTTGCCTCCTTGGGCTGGCATTTCCTAAGCGTTAGGGGGAGGCCTGCGCTGGTCGGTGGGTCCCCGTGCATTGTCATGCCGTGGGGGGTCCCTAACCGCAGAGCCTGTCTCTCAGTTCCTCCTGTTGGTAGAAGGACGCTGCCCCCTGCTCGATGGATGCGGCTCTTCATCCCGGGGGTGTCTAGGGCTGCGAGGCTGTTGCCCGGCCCTATTCTGCCTCGGGCGTGGGGGATGGCCTCGACTAGCTTGAGACAGAGGCTACTGCTCAGGATCCCTAGGTGGGACATCATCCCGAGGCATAGGTGGCTGCTCCGGCCTCTGAGGGCTTACTGGCTGGAGCGGAGGACTAGGATTAGGACCCCTTTGAGGTGGTCCGTTTGGAGGCTGGCGCAGCCTGAGTCCTAGCCAGCTGGATGGCTGCTTCAAGGGCGGCCATGGCATCCCTCTGGCGACGGTCCATCTCAGCCTGCCGCTCGCTCAGCTCCTAGCGCTGGCGCTCTATCTCCCTTTGCTGCGACGCCATTATCTCGGCAGCATTCTCTTGATTGGCCCTCAAATTGGCCAACTCATCTTGCAACACCCCCAGTGTTGCCTTCAGGGTCTCAGAATCCAACTCCTCTTCATCAAACTCCTCTTCATCAAACTCCAAATGAGGTTCGTCTTTAGCCACATTTGGGGGAGGAGGCTGGGATGGTGCAGCGGCAGCCTGTCCAGTCTTCTTGGTAGTTTTTGCCATTAGATTCTTTGTCAAGCTCTCAATGAAAGCACCAAAATGTTGACCCTCGTTTTGGTCAACGATACGGAGTCAAATAAACAATAGAAGATTAATACGATGCTTGAGAAAACAATCTAATGGAAAGTAAAGAACACCAAGAATTATAGTGGTTCGGCCTCAGTGATTGGTAATGACCTACGTCCACTTGATACTATTATTAATATTGAGCTTCAAAGGTGTGATCAAAGAACTAGGGTTCCTGAGTTTCACAAACCTTAGAAGGAGAAACAATACAGACGATGGATAATAGCAATACAATTTGGAAAAAGATCCAAAGGATCCTCTCTTGAGCTATTTCTTGTCTATTTATAGGCTCAAGGAGGGTTACATGAGTCAATTAATCATATCTTTCCTTAATAAACGGATATTCAGGTTATAATGAAGAGATATTCTCGGATATCATTACAACTGTACAGATTTACACATAAATAAACGGAGTATATGACCAGGCTGGTCGTATATAAAACTTGAACTCCGCATATGGAAATATCTCTGGTCGATTGGCGAGCAGCATCTTTGCCACGTGTCGAAAATTCTTGCCATGTCATCAACAGCTGTTTTTTTGGATAAACAGATCTATTATGTCATTAAATGATCATATGCATGATTATGTGAATTATATTATTATATGATGATAAATTCATGCATGTGGGTCCACTTTTCATTATAAGGGTATTTTGGTAATTTGTCCCGTTGAGGGCATATTTGTATATTTTCATGCATGTTGGTGAATTATTGATGAGGCCACATTATAATGTGGATTTTTTTCGAGCTATTCGGCATGAGATGATCTTTGAATACAAGTTAGCATTTTGGTCATAACGGGGATAATTTCGGGGCTCGGGATAAGTCTCGGGGTAATTTGATGATTAGTACATTACCTGGAATTAAAGGGTAACGTGGTATGATTTATTAGCATTTGAAAATATTGAGAATAACGGGAATTGGAGGACGTTAATTATGATTAACGAGATTGGCGGGAGAGGACTGTTTTACCCTTGTTAGACTTAAGAGGGAATTTAATGACCTAGGGGAATTTTGGTATTTTGACCATGTGATAGACTTAAGGGTGGAAAGTTGTAGATGTTTAAGGCAAAAACAGAGCCTCTTTCTTCCTCCTTACGATCATCATTTCTCCTTCTTCTTTCTTTGAATTTTTGAAGCCCCAATTGAAGATTCAAGCTAGAGAATCAAGCCTTTAGGGTCTAGGAGTGTGTTCTACCATTGAAGATGGTTTAATCTTGAGCTTGAGGTAAGAATTCAGCCATAGAAACTCTGGTTATACTCTGTTCTTCATTTGATTTTCAGCTGGAATTTTGAAGTGGATAGTTGAGAATTCATGGAAGTTTTTGGCAAAGTTTGGTTGGGTTTTGATGCCTAGGACTTGTAGAATGGGTATTTGGGTTCATTTGTAAGTTTGGTTGAGGTTTGGAATCAACTCTTGAAGTTTGGAGATTGGAGAAGTCTAAGGGGGAAAAACAAGGTTGAATAACCCTGGTTCTAGCGCTACAGTGCCCAAGGGTGGGCGCTACAGCGCTGCCCAGGACAAGTTAGCCCTGCTTGTCGCGCCATGGCGCAAGGGGGGCAGTGCTGTAGTGCTACCCTGTTTTTCCAAGGTACTATTTTGGGCATTTTTGAGGGTTTTTGGCTCGGGGTTTCAATTCCTAAGGCTCGTGATCGAATCTACTAACCGTTTTAGTATGAATCGAGGTCCCAGGAGTGAGGTTTAGGTCAAGAAACTTTTATTATGTATTTTATTGATGGAATTCCATATTTGGTTATGACTAGGTAACTGCTAAGGAACTTAAGGACTAATCGTTCTCAAGGTCGTTCTTTTATTATTTCTCGCTCGAACCAAAGGTAAGAAAATTGCACCCAGTATGTGACATGCATGGTTATTAATGAAGCATATTGAGTGCTTTATATGTGGACATTGATTGCATATTAAATGCTTAGTAATCTTGCTTACTTGTGAATGACACTGACTTATTAGTCAGAATCGGCAATGGTGTCAGTATTGACTGTGAAGTTGTGACTCATTAGTCAAGTTCAACAGTAGTACTGAGAACTGGTCGTATGGTATTGGCTTATGAGTCAAGAACGGTTTTAGATTGTTCAACGCAAGCCAAAAAGATTAGATCTAATCGACATAAGCATTATCATCATAAGCATGAAATGCTTGACCGACCTTAAGTTCGATGAAAACAAAAGCGCTTGTCTAGTCTAAAGGCTAGTTTCTTAGAGTCAGAGCCAAAAGGCTAAGGTGATTGACATGTCACATGGCTTAGGGAGCGGATCCCCGGAGATAGACTTATTATCCATATATTTATGGAGCAGAACCCTAGAGATGAACTTATTAGTCATCTATACAAGGAACAGATCCTTAGAGGTTGACTTATTAGTCACCTGGTCAAGTTTGTGACTCCATAGTCACTCATTTGATTAGGGTGTAGAGCCCTAGAGATAGACTTATTAGTCATCTATTCAGAGTATGACTTAATAGTCACTTATCTGATTGGGCTGCAAGCCCCAGCATGATTATCAGAATCTTTATTGATCTTCACTTATCTGATTAGGGCTACAAGCCCAGTATGATTATCATAATCATCAATTGATATTGAATACATGCAGTAATGAGTTTTCTTGCTGAGCCTTGGCTCACAGGTGCTATGTGGTGCAGGTAAAGGGAAAGAAAAGCTCACCTTGCCTTAAGTGGAGAGCTTATGTGGTGATGTGTACATATGCGGTCGCTTGACCACCACGACCAAGGTGTTTCTCAGAGGAACTAAGGGTTAACCCTATTTTGCTGCTTAGGTCAGCGGATTGTAATTTTTACACTGTAATGACCATTTTGGATTGTAAATAACTTGTAAACGTTTTTATGGGCCCATGCATAGTTTTATGTTTTAAATGAAATATATCCTTTCATTTTTATCGAGATTTTTCACCTTAGCTTATTAATGATACCTAGATGCATGTTTATAACTAAATGACTCGGTTTGCGAGTTAAACACGGTTTAAAGTTCACAGTAACAGTCTTGGAGTAACTAGGGCGTTACAAAAAGTGTCATTTCTCCTCTAATCCCGTTAATCATAATTAACGTCCTCCAATTCCCGTTATTCCTAATGTTCTCAAATAATTAATAAACCATATCCCATTACCCTTTAATTCCTGGTAACGTTCCAATCATCAAATTACCCTAAGACTCACCCCGAGCCCGGTTAATAACCTCGTTATGACCAAATTGCTAACTTGAATTCTAAGATCTTCTCATGCCGAATAGCCCGAACATATCCACATAATAATGTGGCCTCATTCATAAATCCCCAACATGCATGAAAATATACAAATATGTCCTCAACGGGCCAAATTACCAAAATACCCTTACAATGAAAAGTGGATCCACATGCATGCATTTATCATCATATAATAATATAACTCACATAACCATGCATATAATCATTTAATTGCATAATAAATCAATTATGGCCCTCCTGCCCCCCTAATCCAGGCACTAAGTCACATTAGGGAATTTGGGTCGTTACAGTTGACCACCATGGGAGTTGAAACTGGCTTAGCATTGAGTATATGCATGTGCTCAAGAAGATCAACAATATACTTCTTTTGACTGAGGAAGAGACCATACCCAGGTAATTCAAGGAGAACCTGCTAGCCAATCTTTTAATGAAAACATTGAGGTTAGTAGCACGAGGATCAACTACTATAATATCATCCACATACACAATAAGATAAATAGGTCAAGTAGAATGATGCATGACAAATGATGAAGTTGTTAGGATTTATGTCCTAAAAGTATGTAAATATATTTTATTGATTTAAATAAAAGTACAATTTTATTATATTTGAATGTTATAATTATTATTTGAATAATTTACATGAATATCAAGAAAATTCCATACTCATTTATGATGATATGATATTGTATTAGTTCGAGAGAATTAAGATCATATACAATGAATAAAATAGTCAGTGACATATTAAAGTAAGGAATCTCTAATAAACGATTACTAATACGGTAAGCATACGAGATGCAAGTAACTTAGCTTCGGATTACTGATGTGGATAAACATCTTGGTAAATGTATTGTATATAATAGAGACTATATATGACAGGAGTGGTATGAATTAACTATTTTTATAAACTTATTGTTTGTCATAAAGATTTAATCCTTATCATAATAGATGATCAATTGTAGATCAGTCTAAATCATGAGTAGTCATGAACTCCTGTTTGTGCTTATTAGATCTTTTGATTCACTCGTTAAGGTTTCTTAGGATAATGAGGCTAATGACTTTTGTTTTGGAGATTCAACATCATGAATGGTTGGGAACACGATTTACAATAATGGAATCCACACTTTCCTAATGGATTGAATATTGGTTCCCTTAAGAGTTAATTCTAGAACTAAATAGTTATTGAGCTCAAATCTATAATTTGATTATAGATTAATTATTCGCTAGTGAATTAATGGTACTTAAGGAACAAGAGGTAATTAAAAGGGTAAAACGGTAATTTTGACCAACTCTAATTAACGAACCAATAGTTGGAGGACATAACTACATCTATTGATTATATCGATGGACTACAAAGAAAACTTTGTAAATATAATTCTATAAATATTTAGCGTGCAATTCCATATTTATAGTGGAGTAATCATGGAATTAATAAATAAGATTATTAGATTAAAGAGTTTGATTAATAATCTGATTTATTGGAGTTTCGTATTATAGGTCAATGGTCATCAGGTCACATCTGTCCTACACTGTCAAGGGTAAGATGTCATAAGGAAGATTTGTAGAGAGAAGCACTTAATTACAAATGAATTAATTTTCCAGGACAATGAAATAATTATTTGATAATTATGGGCAGTTAATTATTTCTGAATTAATTAATTATCTAACTATATAGTTTTTATTTTGAAAATATATATGTTAAAAATAAATATTCATCATGTTTGGATCAATATAGAGAGAAATTAATAATTATCTTATTATATGATATTAATAATTATTTTATTATAAGATATTTATTTATTTATTTAAAACAGATGATTTAAGATAAAGTTAATTTTAAATTAAATGATGTTTATATTTATATAAATATATTGTGTTAAATATTAATTAAATAAACAAATGGGAAAATTAGTGAGTGGCGCTACCCAGGGATATTTTTTATTTTTGGGATTTGAATTTCAAATAATTTTTTTATTTAATTATTATTTTTAAATATGATTTAAAATTAAATAATTAAAATAGGTGTAACTAATCAATTTTATTTTAAATAAAATAAAGATTAATTAAATTAGTTAATTATCTTTATAAAACTAAAAGAAGCGATACTTTCACAAAAAAAGTTTTCATAAGTTGTTTTGACTGTCAGACTCTCTCTCAAGAAAAAAGAGATAGAATTTCCTAAACCTGAAATTTTAGAAAATTCTATAGCCGCTATTTTCTCAATCATCTCTAGATCTCGTGTGTTGAGTACATCTAGAGAGTCTAAATCAATCTTTGAATCCTACGTGCCCACACACGTTCTTGTGTGTTCCAGGATTAACTTGGAAGGCTAAGGTATAAGCTTTCAGAATAAGGATAGGAAGATTGTTGATTTATACAAAAAGAATCAAGGACACTTGATAGGCTTCAAGATGTAATCTTTTATCTATTTATGTGTGATTTATTATATATATATGATCATGGCTGGTATTAATAATTTTTAAAAGATCTCATTCCGCTGCGTATTCTAATTTTCATATTTAATACCAATAGAAGCATCAACAACCGATCGCTTGAAACCCGAACTAAGAAAAAAGTTGGCTAGCTCTATGTACCACGCTCAAGGTGCTTGTTTGAGCCCATAAATTGCCTTGCATGGTTTGCAAACATGAGTAGGAAAGGCAGAATCCACAAAACAAGGGGGTTGTGATATATATACCTCCTCATGAAGTGTACCATATAGAAATGCATTATTAATATCAAGTTTTCGTAGATGCCATTTGTTTGCAACTGCAAGACTAAGAAGAATACGGATGGAGGCCAAATTTACGACCGGACTGAAGGTTTCTATATAATCAATGTCGGGCCATTGTTGGAATCCTTTTGCAATAAGACGAGCATGATAACGATCTATACTCTCATCAAGTTTATATTTGATATGAAACACCCATTTGCATTTGACAAGGTTACGACTATTTTCGGGAGACACCAATTCCCAAGTACCGAGCTTATGTAATGTCGTCATCTCAAAAACCATTGCTTGCTGCCAAAGAGGATTTTTAAGAGCTTGGGCTACGGTAGTGGATTCAGTTGGTTTAGGTTGGATAGTGGTATGATAGTTGTACTTGTTGTTGGGCTTGTGAATGTTATTTCTAGAGTGAGTGACCATGCAGAGAGATGGATGAGGAATTGGAGAGGTTGGTAGTGAAGGTGTAAGAGATGAATTGTTGGGCTGGATTGTAGTGACCGATGGGGCAGTGGAAGATGTGGTTGGTCTAGGTTGGGCCACGGGAGATCTCAATAAATATTGCTGGTTTGGCTGGGGGGAGTTGGTTGGGGGTAGCTGGACTGAGGTGGTAGTGGGCACTGGGATAGTAGCTGGACCATTGTCATTATTTTGGGGATTATGGGACTTGTATTGGTTGAATTAAGGGAAGCGACAAGGGACACCAATGATCTGGATTGGGTACGGGTGCACTGGCAGATTGAGCGGTTTGTGCAATTTTTTATTTGGCGGTTTTTGAAAATTGCAACTCATAATTGCCCAACAAGTGAGCAAATTGGGCAGATTTTTTATGGGTGGTTTTGTGTGGTTTGTTGGGTGGATTGAGTTGATACAAAGTTATATATTGTGAAAAAAATTAGAAAACTATTAATCCTCATACAAAATAGATCACTTGAATTTAATTTGAGATCTTCATAATTCAAATTAAATTCTCCAAAATCCAAAATCTCAAGAAACCTAATAAGATAATAAAATCCATAAAAAAGTCTCATGATTATAAGTCTAAAAACTTCAAAGTCTAAAAACAATAGAGTCCAAAAGAAGTCCATAAAAAGTTCATAAAAAAGTCCATGAAAGGCTCACAATTTAAAAAGTTCCAAGAATCTAAAGTCCAACTTGTTTCAAAATAAACTTCAAAAGTTTATTCCAATTTCCAAATGCCATAGATTCCTGCAAAATGAAAATGATTTTAGAATATGTTTTAAAATATTATAAGTAACACAATAAATAATAATAAAATCACACAACAAATATTATAGAAGAAAACAAACCAATCTTAAGAGATAAGTAGGAATCTAATGGAGATATTTTGAACGAGCACTAGAATCATTTTGGACAAGCACTAGAAGTAGTAGTATTCTCTGCAAAAGAATGGAATAAATCTTTAATATATGAAAGTTTCTACAAAAATATATAAAATAAAGTATAAAGTTTTTTACTGCTCTCAAGTTGTTTAGAAGTATTGAATACTTCATCTTTTCTTTTGACATCCTTACCCTTGACAATGTAGGACAGAGGTGATCTGGGGACCTTGGATCTATAATCCGAAGCTCCAATAAACTAGATTATTAATTAAACTCTTTAATCTAATAATCTTATTTATTAATTCCATGATTACTCCACTATAAATATTGAATTGCAGTCTAAGTATTTATAGAATTATATTTACAGAGTTTTCTCTAGTAGTCCATTGAAATAATCAATATATGTAGTTCTATCCTCCATTATTGGTTCATTAATTAGAACTGGTCAAAATTATCGTTTTACCCTTCTACTTACCTCTTGATCCTTAAGTACCATTAATTCACTAGCGAATAATTAATATATAATCTAATTATAGATTTGAGCTCAATAACTATTCGGTTCCAGAATCAACCCTTAAGGGAACCAATATTCGATCTGTTAGGAAAGCATAGATTCCAATATTGTAATTCATGTTCCCAGCCATCCATGATATCGAATCTCCAAAACAAAAGTCATTAGCCTCATTATTCTAAGAAACCTTACCAAGTGAATCAAAAGATCTAATAAACAGGAGTTCATGAATACTCAGGATTTAGACTGATATACAAATGATCATCTATTATAACAAGAATTAAATCTTTGTGTCAAACGAAAAGTTTATAAAGATAATTAATTCTCATCAATAACGTCATACATAATCTCTATTATATACATCACATTTACTAAGATGTCTATCCACAGCAGTAATCTGAATCTAGATTACTTGCATCTCGTATGCTTAGCAAACCGTACTAGTAACCATTCATTAAAGATTCCTTACTTTAATATGTTACTGACTATTTTATTCATTATATATGATCTTAATCCTCTCGTACTAATACAAGATCATATTCTCATGAATAAATAGGGAATTTTCTTGATATTATTATATAATTAATTCAAACAATAATTATAATATTTAAATATAATAAAATTATACTTTCATTAAAAACCAATAAAACGTCTTTACATGCTTTTAGAGAATTAATCCTAACAGAGGGTCCTTTCCACTGCATCTCGTGATAAAGCGACCAAAGTGTCGCTAAAACTCGGTAGGAATTGGACTGGAGTTGGAAGGGAGCAATACCAATCCAATCGGTAAATTTGCTGAAGTAATCTATTAAGGGCAGGAGTGCCCCAGCTCGCATACGCTTGTGACTCCAAGCTGCGAGCTTAAGTTTCCTTTTCGGGTCGACTTCACCCGGAGCATAGCTACTTCTTTTGTTGGGCTCTGGAACTTGACACATTAATTCCCAAGATAGTTTGAGGCAAAATGTTTGAACTCTATCTCGTAGTGGTAATGGAACTCTTATAATGGTCAACTTTGAAAAACTTACTCTTTGAGGCAAGAAGGGAAGTGATTTTTGGGGCTGATGGTTTAGAGGGTTGGCTTGAAGAACTCTCCATAATTTTGAAGAAGAGTTCGTCTTGATGGTAAGCAACGATTACTCTAAACTTGGGGTCTAGAGGAATTTGGTGGATTTCAAGGTTGGGATCAGAATAAACGACGAACCGCAACTTTTTTTCTTTTTCCTTCTTCAACCTCAATTATTTGACGTCAAAATTGACACGTGTATCCTCAAGGTCGAGATGTTCTTTGTGCTCTCGTATTTGTCGTTGGTTTTGAGTGAAAGGAGATTCGACTCGAGGCGAATGAGGATGATAAGGAATGGCAAGGCCGAGCCCCCACTGATTTTTCGAGTACTGCACCATCTAACAAGAAAGGAATGGGCGAGGGCCCATTATTTAGAAAGATGTGAAAAATGAAATATCTTGAGAATTAAAAATAAAAGAGTAAGCTCGAAGCAACGAGATAGAAGTTTCGAGTAATTCGTGTCGAATCCAGCTCGAAGTATCGAGATTGAACCCACATAAAGTGGGTAGTTAATTCGTAATTTGGGCTATCCCGATTTTCTAGGAAAAAAATGGTAGTTACCCAAAATAGGGTTATTATTGGTTTATGCACGTCAAAACCTTACTCTAAAGCCCTATGTTTTGTTCAACAAGAAACCCGCATCTAGTATATTCAAAACTCATGAAGAATGCCATTTTTAATCATTTCTACCTTACAAAAAACACATTTTTTCCCTAAATATTCACCCATACAGATTAAACACCCACTTTTTCAATAAGTTTTTAGGAAAAGTTCCAAGAACATGTCAAGAACAAAGGAAAAAGTATAAATAAAAAACTCATGCATGTGAGATATTATAAGAAACAATGTGAAGAAAACTTACACAAAGTTGATTGAGGAAATGAGAAAAGAGTCGACTAAAAGATTGAGAACAAAGATGATCATGTGGAATCAAATGGGTGAGGGGTGTTTGATTTCTTCCATTTAGAGAACATGCGAGAGAACTCTGGATTTTGAAGAGGTGAAAATGGAGAGAAAGGGTTAAGAAGGGTTTAAATAGGCAAAGAGGTGGTGATTGATGGGAAATCTGGAGTGCTAAATGAATTAAAAAGTGACCCGAAGGACCACATTTAACCTTAAAAATTGGCGGCAAAAAGTAGAAGAGGAAGGGACGTGGGCAGAAGAAGAGTACTTGATGTAACGCCCTACTACCCAGGGACCGTTACGTTGTGCATTTTAACTAGTGCTAAACTTGCTAACCAAGCCATTTGATCATAATCGTGTAACTAAGTGTGATTAACGACTTATGGTTAAAAATTTTGGTCAAAGATACAACGTTTCACTAAAACGTTTATCGTATATATTGGGATCCCAAAAATATAATTTAAAGGTTAATTGCAATAAAATATTTACAACCAGTCGACCTAAGCGGCAAAATAGGGTTTAATCCTAGTTCCTCTTTAAACCCTCAGTCGTGGTGGTCGAGCAGCCGCATATGTACACATCGTCACCTAAGCTTTCCAACTCAAGGATGGTCCAACTTTCTTTTTCCTTTACCTGCACCACATAGCACCCGTGAGCCAAAGCTCAGTAAGAAAACTCAATATGCTCCGAACAGGTAATAACATGTTACTAAATCATAATAGGCATGCCTAGCAATAATAGCCCTATTCATGCATGCAAATAAGTCTAAATAATAATTGTGGGCCCTGCCCTTTGTATAGATGACTTTCAAGTCATAATGAGAATAGATGGCTAATGTGTCCATCTAAATTAAGTGACTCAAATAGGTGACAATTAAGTCATGCACTTGGGCTCTGCACCCTAATCAGATGAGTGAATAACACTTTATGATTTTGATAATCATACTGGGGCTTGTAGCCTTAATCAGATGAGTGATTAACACTTTGAAATTCTGGTAATCATGCTGGGGCTTGTAGCCCTAATCAGATGAGTGATTAACACTTTGAGATTCTGGTAATCATGCTGAGGCTTGTAGCCCTAATCAGATGAGTGAGTCACACTTTGGGCTCCGCACCCTATCAGATGGGTGACTAAAAAGTCACACTTTGGGCTCTGCACCATAATCAGATAAGTGACTAATGAGTGAGTCACGAACTTGGGCTCAACACCCATAGCCATGTGAAGTTGCAGTCACCTGAGCCTTTTTGGCCTTGGCTCTAAGTAACTAGCCTTTAGACTAGACAAATGCTTTTAGTTTTCATCAAACTTGAGGTCGGTCAAGTATTAATGCTCATGATGATTCATTCAATGCTTATGTTGATTAGAACAAACCATTTCGGCTTGTGTTGAACACATCAATGCCATTCTTGACTCTTAAGCCAATACCATACGACTCGTGTCGATTTCTGACTCATACGTCAGTACCACTCACAAGTAAGCAATGCAACCAGGCATATATCATATGTCAAATATCTAAATGTAGGGCATTCAGCACGCTTACTTAACAATCACTAGCATAATGGTGATCATGCACATTTACAGAGACTCAAGCTCTGATCAATTCCATATTCAATATTCATGTTATGCCCTAATCACATGTATCTCATGCATCACATGCATCACATACTGGGTGCAGTTTTCTTACCTTTGGTCCAAGCACAGGTTACCAATGAACGACCCTCGAGCACGATCTTGTTTCCAATCCCTTAGCGATAACCTAGTCACAACCATAAACGGTGTTTCAATGAGTTCAAGTTCCAAAACCCAATCCCAGGACCAATCCCACGCGCTTGGGACCTCCAATTCCACCAAACAGGGTGGTGGAATCATCCCCCGAGACCTCAGGTCAAAACCCCAAAAAGTACCAAAAAGCTAATTTCTGAAGGTTGTGTAGCACAACAACGCTACCTTTGGGCGCTACAGCGCTACAAATATACCCAACCCCCCCAAAAGAGAGCACCTAGCGCTATAGCACTACCACCCTAGCGCTACAACGCCCAAACCAGAAATTCCGTGTTTCAGCTTCGTGTTCTTCGAGCTTCAAAGCTCCAAATCCGACCCCAACCTATCCAAATCTCAAAATTAAAGTTCCCAAACATCCTGATCTCCCAAAACCAATAAAACCCAAGCTTCAATTCATCCAAATACTCATCAAAACACAAAATCTCATCCAAGCTTAAAAACTTTAAAAATTAAGAACTTAAAACTTGAATTACCTCTGATTATGTCATTCCTCGCTAAATCCTCTGACTAATAAACTTCTAATCTTCCCTAGAATCGCTATGCCTCAATCCTCGCTTAAATCCGAGTCCTAGAACTCAAGTTTCCTTCGAAAAGGTGATCGGGTATCGAAAAGGGAACAGGAGGAAGAGAGAACGTTCTGAACGTTCTTTTATAATTCTAACAGGTTACTTCAAGCTTAAGTAACCTCAAGCAAAATCCTAATGCTCGGGGTCCCAAAAACGCCCCCGGGGGTAAAATAGTCAAAACTCCCAGAATTTCTCTATGATCTTACTAACTCTCCCAATTTATCATCAAATATTTAATCTCATTACCCAATATCCCGGTAATGTGCTAAATACCTCTTGACTCACTCCGAGTCAAGTATAAATCCCGCTGTGACTTTCCCACTAGCTTACCTCCTAGGATCGTCTCGTGCTGAGTAACCCTAGCATAACCAAATAATAATGAAGCACCACACACATGCCACATATATGCCAAATATACCCGAAATTGCCAAAATATATAAATCACCCAATTAATCAAAAATTAGTTCACATGCATATTTAATACACCTAAACATGCATATAATTATTTAATTGCATAATAAATCAATAATGGTCCTATCGGCCTCCTAATCAAGGCCCTAAGCCTTATTAAGAAATTTGGGTAATTACACTTGAGTACTCTTGATATCCATTCTCACACTGACGCTTGTCCACACTCGAGTGTGGTAGGTGGACACATTTTTTGAAAGAGAAATTCAAAAGTTTTCTTCTCACGAGGCTCGAAAAGATACATTTGAGGGAACAAAATGTTACACCCTAAATTTTGAGATACAAAAAGCAGCCTCAAAATGTAGGCTCGCGAATATGGAAGTCAAATATGCAAAAGGGTATTCAGAGTGTTTACTTGCGCATATAGTTCATTACTTTAAGATGCCGCGTCATTGACTCTCGAGCCTGCCATGTGAGCTCGAAGGCAAATTTTTCCTCCAGAGAACAAACTCGAAAGTCTGATAGATGAGGAGGCGACGTTGTTATTATGCTAAGCTCGAAACATCTTGCAAGCTCGAAGATGTGTTGAGGAAACAACGTGTTCACAATTATAAACCTCTATAATTGTGGGCTTAGTTGAAACCGTGTGTAAACAATCCTATTTTTAAGGGATTTATTTTAATTAATATATTTGATTGTATTTAATATATTCATTTGTATTTTAAATTCAAATGAGATATCTTGTAACTTTCCTAAAATTAAGAGAATAATATTATGTAAATCGGGTCTATAAATAGTCTGGACATAATCATTTATTTTCTACGCACAAATTTGTACTCAAAGTTTTATAAAATTTCTTTCAAGGCTTTAACCGCAGAATAATCATTAAATAAAAGTGACTCGTGGATATAGATAGATTTAACTACTTAACCACGTAAATATTCTTTTTTTTTTAGTTGATGAAAAGCATAGTCAACATATTACTAAAATAGATGAAGATAGGGAATAAATTAGATACAATTATTTAAAAAAAATTAATGGAATTAAGTTATGTTTTGCGAATTTATTTAAGTTGTTGGATTAATTTATTCAATATTCTTCTAACTTGTATAAAGGACCAAACTTTTTTTTGTTATGTATATGCTTTAAAAAGTAGTTAAAAGTGTTACTTTAAAGTAGTTAAAAGTAGTTTAAGTACTAAGGTATGCAAACAATCTTTTGTGTATAAAATAGTTTTTGTTAAGTTTCTTATTAATTTAAAAGTATTTTAACACATATGAAGCTAGAATTGGTATGAAATTTAAGGGAGATTTTTATAAAAATGAGTTTTTAAATAATAAGTAAACAAATTGCAAATTCTATATCTCTTCTATATAATAAGTGTGTAGATAACGGAAATTCTTGGTTTTAACAATTTTTTTTATTTTTTTAATATTAACTTTAACGGAATATTCTTATATTTAACAAAATATTCTTATATTTAATGGTAGTTTGTAAACACTTAACTTAAATAAAATAAAATAAAAGAAATATTTTTGAGATATTTTACAATGATAATTATTTAAAAATAATAAATAATTAAACAAATTAAAATATTATATTTTTGAGATATTTTACAATGATAATTATTTAAAAATAATAAATAATTAAACAAATTAAAATATGATATTTTTTTAGATATTTTACAATGAAAATTATTTTAAAATAATAAAATCATAGGTTTTATAACTTAAATAAAATTTAATTAAACTTAAACTCACTTATTAGACTAATATCATATTAAATATATAATATAATCTACTGTGAATTAGCAATAAATTGTTTTTTTTTAAAACTTGCAAAAAACTTAAATTTAAAATCCACGTATAATATTTAATATTACATTAAACATATAATATATAATCTCTAGTTGTCACTCTCAAATTCAAGAATTAGAACAAATATAAATTTAAACAAAAATAAATAAATTATTTAATTAGAATAGGATATTTTTTTCAAAATTTATATGACATTAATATAAATTTAATAAAAATAATTAATAAATTCTATAAATAAAATGAAGCAAACATGCCTATTGCACGTTGCTTGTATCTAGTAAGTAAATAAATGGCAAAAACAGTTGTAAATTCCACAAATTTTAAATGAAAATTATAACTTTAAATGTTTTTCGATAGTACTTCCTACTAGTATATATACTAATTACGTTATCAATAATTTTTTTTTTACAAAATCATGAAAAAAAGTAGTTTTTTCCTTTTATTATAAAAACCATAATAATTATCAATTAGATTAATTACACATAGTACTACAAATTTAAAAAGAAATTGAAAAAATAGGAAATTTTATAAAAATTATAAAAATATAGAGATAGCAGTTTGTAACAATTATGTTGCTGCTTGTTACAATTTTTTTTTATTTAAAAAATTGTAACATATAATAAATTTATAAATTTTAATTACAAACTTATAAATATTGTTTACAAAAAAATTGTATTGTTACAAATTTGTAAATTTTGTTTACAAAAAAATAACTCTGTATTTAAGATGATGCATCTCCATATTTTTGTAACTTTTTTCAAACTCCATACTTTTAGTATATTTAAAAAATTGTTTAGGTATTTTTATAAACTTCCCTTCTTAATTTCTCTTAGTACTGTTTACTTTCGATGCTACGCACAAGCTGATTAGAAGAGAGCCCATTTAAGGCCCAAAAGCAATTAGACGATCCACAAATCGACACGTGTCTCTTTCTGAACCAGGGATTTGTTTCAGACTCTGATAATGGATCATGCTGATAGAATATTAGTACTATATTGTAGGAAGGAATCAAGAACAAAAGATTCAATCGTTCATACCCAAACTACCCTCCAATTTCTTTCACAACTCGACAACGCCAACATCTAATTTGGTAATTTCAACTTTTAAATGGATAACAATAAAAGAAAAACCCGTAAATTTTCGATATATATAAATATATCCCTAAAAACACGTGCGAATAAAGAGCTAACCCTTCACCCGAAGCCATAGCCACAGAGCTTGAAACTCCCTCATGCTTTCGATTCAAATCGTGCCCCTTTTTCGTTCGATCACCATACGCTTTTCCGGGAAAATTTCTTACCCCGAAGGAAAGTAAATGAGAGTGAGGGAAAGTTTTGACAGGAATAAGAATGCATTCTCTGAGTCTTAAAGTTTTCGCTGATTTTAACGGTAAGGTGACGGCGACGGGGTGTATGGCGTCGGGTCGAGGTAGATATGGCGTCTCGGAATTGGAGTTCGGGACGAGAAGGTTTGTTTATGGAGGCGGAGATTCGAATTGGAGGGGTTGTAGGATTACGGCGAGTTCTTCGGATAGGGATGCCAATGGCGGAGGAAGAAGTCGGAGTTCGAGCTCGAGCTCGAGTTCGAGTACCGAGTCTAGCTCGTTTCTTTCTCGGAGCCAAACTTATGCTCTGTTGAAGCAGCAAATGGAAGTGGCGGCAAAATCTGAGGTCAGGGTTCGGGGTATTTTCCACTCTTTCTATTAGGATTTTATCGGATGCCAATCAGAGAGTTATGTGTATATATAAACATATATTTATATATATGTTTTGGAAGTTATAGGACTATGAAGAGGCTGCGAGGATTCGCGACTTGTTGAAGTTATTCGAAGAAGAGGAGCCGGTTTTGCGACTAAGAAGGTTGATTAAGGAGGCAGTTGCAGATGAAAGGTTCGAGGTAAATCACCTGCTTGCTTTGAAAAAGCTTATTCTTTTAGGATTCAAATTATTAGTTTCCACTTAATGATTTCGTTGGGTTTGATACAGAATAGTAGTTTTTCGATCCAAATTAGTAGTTTTATACAGAGCTATTGTTTTTGTTAATGTAATTTATGTTTTTCTTATTTTTGGTTGTGCCGGTCTCTTTTCCCTTTTTCCTTAAGAATGGAGGTTTTGAGCTAATAGGATATCTAAACGTTTAAAACTCAGTTATTTTGGGTACATTTGGGTACATTCTGGGATTAGGGGAAGTTTAAAAGATGTACAAATATAAGCAGAAGTTTAAAAGATGTACAAATATAAGCTTTTTGCTATAAAATAACTTTGCCATAAAATAACTTTTTTGTTTGTAGTACATGTGCTTTTGGTTCATGATAATTCCGAAACAAATTACGCTGTCCCTAGATAAAACAGCCACTGCGATACCTATGTTTTCTTAGAAAAAGATGTATAAAGTATGACACCACCTGCCAGCTCAGTCGGAGGGCGGCGTACGTGTGGTGGTCAAGTGTGAGTCCTCACCCATTCGCACAAAATTGGTACTCCTTGGGGCACACCCCAATGGATGGATGACACTTGCATCTTATACACATACACACTCTTAGAAGAGTGTTTCAAATCCATGTGGGACTTTTCCCATATCACACACAATTATATTTTTTTAATTTTTTTAACAATTCATTTTAACTTTTAACAAAAAGTTCCAACAATTCCCTCACTTGAATTTTTTAAAAAAGTATTTTCTCGAACAATATCAGAATCTATAAGATTGTGCATAAACAAATGTATCTTTCGATTTGAACATTTGCGTAATGAATACGATTTAGATTATACTAGAGTGACACGTAGTCTTGAACTCTATTTCTAATATCGTACCACGCACCAACCTTTCAAGGGTGTAATCAAAAGCCCGTGCGTTAATGGCCATGCACGTCTATCCCAGTATAGTGAATGCTATAGAAATTTTGCCCTAAATTCCATAAGAAGCGGCCCCACTTTCACATTCACATAGGTGAGTCTATCAAGAGTACTCCTGTAGCTCGGTACTCCACTCCACATAGAGTATAGATCTCATTAAGAGTTTCTATTAACTCATCCTCTCATCGCTTCACGAATTCATGCTTCTATATGCTTTAATGGAAATAGCATGATCCAATTCATATCACTTCACAACTTGTTATTACCCATTGACCCTAGTTCTTGGGATCTTCAGTCTTTAGGTTGGGTTACCATCATGAGTGATTCATCATTCTAAGGGCAATAGTCCAATTCCTTTCGATGTTTTATGAACTTTCTCTCTAGCTAATCCTTTTATCAAAGGATCTGCTAAGTTATCATCATCAGTGCGTACATAGTCCACTCTAATAGCTCCTGTTGAGAGAAACTTTCTAAAGGTACTATGCTTAGGACGTATCTGTCGTCTCTTACCGTTGTAATAACGGTTCTGAATTTTTGCAATAGCCGCGGTACTATCGCAGTGGATCAACACAGCTGGTATTGGTTTTTCCCATAAAGAGATCTCAGCTAGCAGGCTTCTCAACCAACCTGCTTCTTCACTAGCTGTAGCTAGTGCTATCATTTTAGACTCCATGGTGGATTGCGCCAAAATAGTCTGTTTCTTAGATTTCCAAGAAACAACCCCACTAGCTATACTAAAGATATAGCCACTTGTTGCTTTGGAGTCATCAGACAAAGTGTTCCAGTATGCATCACTATAACCTTCAAGAACAGCTGGAAACTTCTGATAATGTAATCCAAAGTTCATGGTTCTCTTAAGGTATCTCATGACCCTTTCAATAGCATGTCAATGCTCTATACTAGGTCTACTAGTAAACCTGCATAGTAATCCCACAACATATGCAATGTTGGGTCTAGTACAATTAGTGGCATATCGAAGACTGCCAATGATGCTCGCATAGTCAGACTGTCTTACACCGTCACCAGTGTTCTTAAATAACTTAACACTTGGATCATATGGTGTGCAAGCAGGTTTACAGTCAAAGTAATTGTATTTCTTTAGAATCTTCTCAATGTAGTGAGATTGATCCAAAGAGATTCCCTTTTCAGACCTAATAATCTTATTACCAAGGATTACATTCGCTTCTCCAAGGTTTTTCATATCAAAGTTCGCACACAACAGAGATTTCACAGAATTCACAGCATGAATATTCGAACAAAAAATGAGCAACTCATCCACATATAGACATGCAATAGTACAAATGTCATTCTCAGATTTATAATAAATGCATTTGTCACTTTCATTCACTTTAAACTCATGTGAGATAACTAAATTGTCATATTTCTCATGCCATTGCTTAGGTGCCTGCTTAAGACCATATAGAGACTTATCCAGTTAACAAACCTTATGTTCCTGGCCATGGATCACAAACCCTTCAGTTTGATCTATATAGATCACTTCTTCGAATTCACCATTCAAAAAGGCAGTCTTAACATCCATTTAGTGTACAACTAAATTGTGAACTGCAGCTAGGGAAATCAAAACTCTAATGGATATTATTCTAGTAACAGGTGAAAAAGTGTCAAAGAAATCTATATTTTCTCTCACTCTAAAACTTTTGGCTACCAAGCGAGCCTTGTACTTATCAACAGTATCATTGGGTTTCAATTTCTTTTTCAAAATCCACTTACAACCTATAGGCTTACAAGCAGGAGGTAAATCAACTAATTGCCACGTATTGTTAGACTCAAGAGAGTCCATTTCATCATTTATGACTTCTTGCCAGAGGTCAAGCATCTAAAGAAGACAAAGCTTCTTGGAGGTTAGCAGGAGCCTCCTCTAATGTATAGACACGGAAATCAAAACCATAATCTTTAGCAACTCTAGCTCTCTTACGTCTCCTAGGTTCTGATTCTCTATCCTCAATATGCTCATTACTCCTAATCGTAGGAATGTTGCCAGTAGATGCGCCCCCACTATTTCTCAATTTAAAAGGGAACTATTTTCCTAAAAATCAGCATCATTTGATTCCACAATAACATGTACATTTAAATCATAGAACCTATATGTTGTACTATTAATTGCATATATGATAAATACACATTTATAGGCTCTACTTGCTAGCTTAATTCTCTTAGGATCAGGAATACGAACATAAGCCAAACAATCCCACGTTCTAAAATAAGACAGGTTATGTTGCCTATTTTTCAAGATCTCATATGGTGAAACTTTGCTCTGAGACTTAGGAACTCTATTCAACACATAACAAACAATCAAAAGAATTTCACCCCACCAATGAGATGCAGCACCAAAATTCAATAAAATAGTCACAACAGATTCAGTAAAAGTTCGATTCTTTCTTTCAAGTTTATCGTTCATTTCAAGTGAATATGGTGCAGTGGTTTCGTGTACAATGCCATGTTAATTATAAAACCCAATAAACATGCTTGAATCATATTCAGTTCCTCTATCACTTCGAAACCTTTTTATTTTCTTATTGAATTGATTCTCAATTTCAGTCACAAATAATTTGAACATGTCAAGTGCATCACTTTTATTTTTCATTGAGTATATCAAAACAATCATCAATAATAGTGATGAAATAACGTTTACCATTCCTAGTTAATGCTCCATCAAGTTCACAAATATCTAGATGAATTAAATCTAAAGGCTTAGATTCTCTGGTAACTGATTTATGTGGTGTCTTAGTTATTTTTGTTTGACTACAAAAATCACATTTTTCAAAATCGTTATCTGACACTTTAGGAACTAAACCAATGTTACTCATGTTCTTAATAATGCGCTTATTAACATGACAAAGTCTAGCATGCAAAACATTAAAATCACACAATATATAAGCAGAAGGAGAAACTTTATTGAGTTCAACATTTAACTTAAACATGCCATCAGTAATATAACCCTTCCCAACAAAAATACCATTCTTAGTGATGGTGTACAAATCAGCCCCAATAGTTTGAGTAAACCCAGGCTTATTAAGCAGAAAATCAGAAACCAGATTCTTTCTCATCTTAGGAGTATGCATTACATCTTTCAGTAATAAAGTATTTCTTGAGGTAAACTTAAGTTCCACATTCCCAATCCCAGCAACAATAGTGGTGTGGGAATCTCCCAACAACACTTTCTTATCATCAGCAGCAGTGTATGTTTTAAACATAGCACGATCATAGCAGACATGGCGTGAAGCGCCAGTGTCTACCCACCACCCATTTGATCCACCAATAAGGTTGATATCAGAAATCATAGCTATAAAAGCTTCTTCAGTCAAGTTAGCCTGCGGAGCAGTGCTTGGCTTGTTCCTACAATTGCGTGCCATATGACCTGGCTTGTTACAGTTGTAACAAAGGAATTGTCCAGAGTCATTCTGTTTAGGTGGAGGTTGCTGCCTTCCAGGTTGGTTCCTGTTTTGGTTCTGACTCTGATTGTTGTTTCGAGGAGTATTCTGGTTGTTGCGGTTGGAATTTGAATTCGAGTTGCGGTTCTGATTCTTAAAAATTTTGCCATCAGGCTTCAGAACTGCAGGTGTGGACTTCTTGGGGTTGCTGTTAGAGACAACAAGCACTTCTTCTTTCTGGTCTTGTTTCCTTGCTTCCTCCTCGATACGAATGTGGATGATCAAACTCTCCAAGGAAAATTCCTTAGTCTTATGCCTGAGAACATTTTTAAAATCCTTCCACGAAGGAGGTAATTTGTCAATTAAATCAACAACTTGAAACTGTTCATCAATGGTCATACCTTCTGAGATAATCTCATGCGCGATTTTCTGAATTTCGTGAGATTGGGCCTCCACAGATTTATCGTCCACCATTTGATACTTCAGGTAGCGACTGACAGCGTATTTTTTAGTCCCCACCGCTTCTGTATCATATTTCTTTTGCAGCGCCTCCCAAATTTCCTTTGCTGACTTGTCTGAATTATAAGTCATAAAGATCATCAGATAAACCATTAAGAATAAAATACTTACAGAGGAAATTGTTTTCCACCCAGGAGTCCAAGTCCTTCTGTTGCTTCTCGTGTTCAGTCTCTTTGTCTTTGTCGGTCGAGGCTTCATAGACAACCGACTTTAGAGCAGTGAGTACAAACGCAACCTTCTTCATGGTCAGATAAAAAATCATCTTCTGTTTCCAACGCTTAAAGTGCAAACCCTCAAAACGAAATGGTTTGTTAATATCAACAGAGGCAAAACCAGAGAAATCATCGGTAGTAGCCATAGCAGAACAGAACGTCTTAAAATTGATAATTTCGAATTGAAATAAAATTAGAACAAATTACCGATCGATTTTCTCACTGAGTCGCGGACTATGTTGCTCTCTTTAAGACGTTTCGCGGCTCTGCCCCAAGTGTGCACGACAGTCTATCAACTACGCCGTCCTCAGGATAAAACAGCCACTGCGATACCTCTCTGCACCGAAAAGCTTCGCTCTTGTACACCCTCAAAATGCTCAGAGAAATTCGATTTTTCAGAAGAGAATATGTTTTCTTAGAAAAAGATGTTTCTTATCGTTTTTCCTGATCTGATTTATGTAAAGAAGTCGAACATTAAGAAAATGTTTTTCAAATGTGGGAGAAAATATCGTGGTCATAGCAGTTAAAATGGATCACTTAAAAATTTAATTAATAAATAAAAAATATTTATTTTATTATTAAATAATTTTTCAGCAAAAAATAAAGTATGACACCACACCTCCTGCTCAGTTGGACGGCGGCGCACGTGTGGTGGTCAAGTGTGTGAGTCCTCACCCATTTGCACAAAAATGGATACCCCTTGGGGCACACCCCAATGGACGACACTTGCATCTTATATACACTCTTAGAAGAGTGTTTCAAATCTATGTGGGACTTTTCCCATATCACACACAATTATACTTTTTCAATTTTTTTAGCAATTCATTTTAACTTTGAACAAAAAGTTCCAACAGTTCAGAAGTTGAGAAAAGATGAAAAATTTAGAGTGAAATGGGAAAAAGCTAGGATGCATTGTAACTTTCATTTATGCCCACATGAAAGACTTGGACCTGGTATTTTATGTTTCTGTGTGCACTGATACTACTAAACCAATAGTACAACTATTGGTTTCACATTAAAGACAATGTTTTCCCTGCCAGTAAAACAGGCTTTGCTGCTTTTGTTTTTTGATCTATACAGTGTTGATGAAATTTTTTGGAGAGGCGTGAGGAGAATTAGCAGGATAGAGATTGTTGCTAAGTTGTTTTGCTGTTGGTGAGGATGCAAAACAGTCGTGAGATGATGCTGAAGTTAATTTTCTCTTTATTGTTTGTTTGGTTTCTCTTCTTAATTATTTTGTTTTCCTATCTTGACTGTTGACGATGCTCCACTATTCATTCCTTCTTTATTCTTATTATTATTGGTATGTTGCTTTATTGAGTTCGGAAATCAGTTAACTATATAGCAGATTCTGACATTTCAAACTTATTCTCAGGATGCAGCTAACTATCGCGATGAGCTGAGAGAAATTGCACCCCACTCTCTTTTGAAATGCTCAAGTGATGCAACAACCTTGGTACTGTTGTGAATTTATGCTTCATCAAATCATTAGAATATTATTAGTATTTCAATCATATCATTTTTTAATATAATATAAACGTTGCCGCTTATATTTGGTTTATCTAGCTTCTAACTCCTATTTTAACTTCAAGATTATCCATTTCAATTCTTCTTAGTCTGGGAAGGATTTTTAATAATAAATATATTTATGATTTTGTATGTTGGATGTTGGAGCAAGTTAAAGTGATGTTTGATTGTTTTCCAATGAATTACTCCTATAATTAGACAGACTTGATAAGCTTCTAACATAAATGATCAGATTATTTCATCAATGTTAAATATTAAATTTGAAACCTATGATTTTTCAGGGAATCAGGGTTCAAGTGAGGAGTGTGTATATTGAGGGCCGGAGTCAGCCTTCAAAGGGTCGCTATTTCTTTGCATACAGAATACGAATTACCAATAACTCGGAACGCTCTGTGCAACTTCTTAGAAGACATTGGATTATAACCGATGCCCATGGAAAAACTGAGAATGTCTGGTCAGTTATTTCCACCTTTCGATGCCATATGCTATTAATGTGCATTTTTCGGCTTCTATTTCAAGTTAATCAAATTCTCTACACCTTTTGAATTGTTGTCATTTTTCTAATTGTAGGGGGATTGGTGTTATTGGTGAACAGCCAGTTATACTTCCTCGAACCAGTTTCGAATACTCATCTGCGTGCCCATTATGCACTGCCAATGGCAGAATGGTAAGATGATTATTATTTATGTTTCTATTTTTTATTACAGATTTTCCCAAGGAACCATCTGAAGTCATATTTTAATGTTTCAGCTTCTTGGCTGCTTAACATATTAAAATTTCAAAAGAGCAATGCTTATAAAGTAGCTGTGTGGTATGAATGAACTTGGTGAAGTAGAAAAAATAGATTGTGTCACATTTTTAGAAAGGAAATTTATTGAATTGGGTCTATATGAAGGTATGTCTATGCTCCGAGCGCAAAATTAATGAATACATTTGAATTTTGAGGTTCCACATAAAAATAAGGGTTGTATTCGTGGTACTAGTGAACCACAATGTATAATTTTTGGTCTACAAGTAAACTAAAAAAATATAATAGAGTGGTTTACTATAAAAATGGTATAAATCAAATAAAGAAATAACAGTGGTACAAATCATAAAATGTACCTTCATAATGGTTGTATATCTAATTAATACTTATTTTACTTAATCTTTTGTTTACAAAGATGGTGTCCTTGATAATTTGATGCTTTCAATTTTTTTTTTCATTTTTTCAATGAAAAGTAAATTTGTTTGAGTTATTTCAATGTAGGAAGGTGATTTTGAGATGAAACACACCGATAAGGTAGGCTCACAATCCTTTAACGTGGCCATTGCCCCATTTTCCCTTTCCATACTTGGAGATGATGATGATAGTTTTTGAAAAGTGAATGGCCCCAGGAATCTCTTTTGTAAATTTTGTTAGAGAATAGCAGAAAAAACTAGCCATTACTTATATTCTGCCCTATATAAAATTATACAAATTTACCAGGAGTACATAATCGACTTTACTTGTTGGTCTAAATGAAGAAAAAAAATTCAAACATTATGTGATAAACTCAGGGAAGGTCATTTTGTAAAGAGACTGTATAGCTTTTGTGAATGTTTCGTTTAATGAGATCTCAATAGTATGTTTGACGTTATAAATCAATAGCTTAGAAGTTGGCTAATTCTACTTTACAAGATAGAATTCAGCTTCTTAAGGGTTTGTTTGGATTCACCTCAAGTGTTTTGTTTTGTTTTTTTTTTCAAAAAAAGTTGAGAAAGAAAATAAAAATGTTATTTTATTTTAACTTTTAGAACTAGATTAGATTGCATGCTTTGCAAATTTTATATCACTGTTTTGTATTTTGATTTATACGTATGTAGACACACATGTATGTCTTTTATTTTCAAATTTAAATGAGAAGATAAAGTATTATCAATGTTTTTATATATTTTTTATTTGCGAATAAATTTTACAAAGAAAATAAGATTCCCAAGCTAACTTTCAAACTACAAAAAAAGAGAGAAAAACTTCAATATTTTTATTTGAATTCAAATAAACCTATACTGATGAGTATCTCAAACTCGAGATAATTTAACAATAAATATTAATTTTACTCATTCATTTTTCTACCCCTTGCAAATTAATTTAGCACTACTTTTATGGTACTAATTTTAAAATTGACACTCAAATTTATATTTAAATATATATTTTTTTGGAAAAATAATATCAATTTTAAATAAGATCAGGATTTGCCGCAAGGGGAACAGAAATAGCTATATTTCTTGAAAGAAATCAACCAATTAAAGTAAAAAACAACTAAAAAGAAGAACATTACAGAAATTTTAATTAAGACTCATGACATTCAACCAACCAAGCTTACTTGTTGGAGACTCAGCTTTGTTTCTTCCTGACAGGTATCTTTATGTATTATCACGGACATAAGAATAAGATCACGGACAAAGGTAAAAAATCTAGAATCATTCAAAAGATCACGCACATAAGAATGTCATTCACTAAATAACACATTAAAAGTGAACTCCAGTCATGAATACTAAAAGAGTATTGAACCAAAATCAGAATGAAGTAATTTTAACTTCATATTTTTTTTTCAAATCTAACCATAACACTAAAAATTACACCAAAAAATATATTCAATATTATTATATTCTCGACAAACTACACATTATATTATTATATTATTTTATCTCACAAATTCAATAATATACATATATTTATGTATATAAAATATTAATATAAAACACAAAAACCAACAAACAAAAAAAAATCACAGTGGTGAACAGTGCCACATCAATAATGTCATGACACTGTTCATGTACACCATTTTGCAGTCTCATTTAGGCCATCTCCAACCCATAGCATCATATATAGTGTTGCACCAATACCAAAACTAATGAATCTTAGCACCATATTTTTTTTCCATTCCAACCACAACACCAAATATTACACCAAAAAATATATTCTTCATTATTTTATTATTTTATGTTATATATAAAATAATATATATTTATTATTAGATACTAATATAAAAAGCAAAATAATATTACTTTTTGTTTTTGTCGTTGCTACAGTACTCCACCATATTTTGTGGGGTACTGTAGCTTGACAACAAAATTATGGAATAAATAGAGTTGAGTTGGATTTGATTTTGTGCCTTTTTAGCACTATATTTGGTGTTTTGCAGTTCGGTTGGAGCTGCCCTTAGAGTCTCAATGGAGTAATATATAATGTAGGATCAACACCAAATTTATATTTTGCAGTTCTATTAGAGTTGGCCTAGGGCAAATCCAACCCGGCAAAATACCAATTTGATGTGAATTTCACATCATATATATTTGAATGGGACTGCGATATTTTCTTCAAAATGATGGAATGCTACAATGTCCCACTATATGGTGTGACACTGTAGCCACAACATTTTCTTTTTTTCCTTCTAATTTTTATATTAATATTTTATAAATTTATTTATATATATTGTTTGCAGTAAAAATTTAGTTAGTTTATGTTGTAATTTAATTGTGAACTAAATATGCAATTGATATGTTTTTAATAAAAATTTAAATTTATCACAAATTAAATATTTGTATAATTTTTTTAATTTAAATTATATTTATAAGAAAATGAAAGTTAATTTGCAAAGTGATGAAAAAAACAACTCACAAAATACAAAAAAGAAAAAGGTCAATGTTAAAATCAAACACACCAAATTTAAAAACAAAAGCAATAACATAGATCCAAAAGGAAGTAATATAAACTAAAACAACAATTTAATAGTGCGAAAAGTCATTCTCCGCCAAGAAAATTATAATATTGACTAAAATCTTCAAAGGGGTTTTGAGATCCTTGGCCTTGATCTTGAGATCCTTGAACTTCATCTTCAACTCTTGCCCTTTGAGTTTATTGTTGGAAAAAATTAAGTGAATGAGAAATTGATGCCTAAAATGGTAATGATTCAGCAAATCACTTTAATTAAAGATGATATTATCTGAATATTGTGTGATTTATTCTGATTGATTTTGGCAAATCACTTTGGTCAAAATTGAGATATCAGAATATTGTGTAATTAATTTTGATTGACTGTTCGAATATCACTTTGGGTAACAATTGATATAACCAGAATAAGTGTGATTAATTCTAATTGATTTTCAGAAATTAAAATTTCAGATTTGTTGGATATTTGAGCATTAATGCATTTGATTCACACACATTTTCAACTCTCTATGAAGCCTATAAAAGGAGGCTTCTCCTCTCATTCTAAGACACACAGATACATAGGATCACACACTTAGCCTTTGTTTGGGAGAGAGGAAAGAAAATAGGTGGGATAGAAAATATAGAAGAGATAGAAAAGATAAAGGAAAGAAAAAAAAAATATTTTCTCTCCTACTTGTTTGGTAAAAAGTGAGGAAATAATTTTTTTTATTTCTTTTGTTTGGTATGTGAGATAAAATTGGGAGGAAATAATTTTTTTTTAACATTTTTACCCTTATATTAATATTTATATATTTTTGTATATTTATCTTTATGTATTAATTATAAATATATTTTTCTCTTATAATTTTATCATAATTGCATGAAAATAAATTTTTTATAATGCATACTATTCGTTTTTTTCCTTTTCTTTTATATTCTAAATAAAATACATATAAATAAGTTATATTTAAAATTTTTAGGCTAAAATATAATAAATATATATATTTTCTTTTTCTATACAATATATTAAAGATATATAAAAATGTGAAGATAAAAAATAAAATAATAAATAATATGAAAGTCAAAATTTTATAATCTTACCACATCTTTGAAAATTTGAACTCCATTAAATTTATATATATATAGATATAATATTTGTGTCTCATCGTTTAAATGGTATTTTAGTCATTAAAACTTCAAATAATTAAACCACACTTTTTTTCTTTGGTTTTCTCTCCATTTTGGAGAGAAAATATTATAGGTGGGTCCCACCACATTTTTCTATCCATTTTTCTTTCCTCTTCTCTCTTCCCTCCTACCAAACTACTTACTTTTAGAGTTCTCTCCACTTTTCTCTTCTTTCCTCTCATTTTTCTTCCTTACCAAACAAAGGGTTAGTCTTTTTTCTCTCTTCAATCTCTGTAGTATTTTCTAGTGATAGAGGGAATGTTTGTTTCGAGTTTCCCTAAGCAGACTGTAACGACCAAAATCGCTAATAAGGCTTAAGAGCCTTGATTAGTGTGCCAGGATGACATTAATGGAATAATTGTGATTTAAATGAGTAATTATATGTTTAGTAATGTTTATATGATAATTGACGATATTATGTGATAATGTGATATGAAATAAATATGTGATATATGTGAGAACCACATTATTATGTGGACAGGTTCGCAGAGCACGACTCAAGACGATTCTAGGGTCAGATAGCGGGAAAAGTCACAACGGGACTTAAGATATGACTTTGGATAAGTCGGGGGTATTTTTAGATAGCGGGTAGCGATTTGGACTATCGGGTCATGAAAATAAATATATGGAGATATATTTGAGGTTAGGATGTCTAGGCGGGAATATTGGAGGATTTTACCATTTTGGCCTCGGGGACGATTCCGGCCCCCCTGAGCCTCGGGATTAACTTAACGAGTGAGATAGACATAGGGAAGCTTTTAGAAGAAAATACAAACCGACTAAAACTTTTACCTCAGTTCTCTCTTACTCTCAAGGAAAGCAAAGGGAAGGAAAACACAGAAAACTTAAGGGAATCAAGCTGGAATTTTTGAGGATTGAGGTGGGGATTTGGAGGCTTAGCTCAGGGATTAATCAAGAACTAAAACAGGGTTAAGGTAAGCTTTTAATTTTTTTCTCTGTGGTTAGAATTCTGGGTTTTGGTTAAGTGTTGAAGCAAACATGGTTTTGATGTCTTAAGGCAGAATTAAGGAGGAAACTTGGAGACTTAGCTTGACTTTGGCTTGGTGAAGTGATTCAACAGAAAAGGTAAGTTTCAACTCATGGTTCAGAGGTTTTAAATTGGGTTTGAATGGCTGGTTTGAGTGTTTATAGCTCTTGGGTTTCAGAAATTGAAAAGAGAAGATTAGTGTGTGCTAGGCTGTGTTTTCTGTGGAATTATGTTGTTTAGATCATGCTGAAGGAGTTGGGATTAATTGGTTAGGAGTTGGGGAGCTTTGGGATGGTTTAAGGTGAGGTTTCAGGCTTAGAAATGATGGGTTTTCTGGGCACGAAGGGGAGGGCCGCGGCTCTGTTCTAGAGCGTTGCGGCCCTAGGTTGAAAAAAGGGCCAAGGAGGCTCGACCATGGGAGGGCGCCGCGGCGCCCAAGGCAAGGGCCGCGGCGCGTGTGTGGTTCAGCATGGGTGTGGTTCTGTTTTGAGGCTAGGGCCGCGGCTAGGCTTTAGGGGCCGCAGCCCTTGGTTGCACACATGAGTCTTTGAGGGTTTTAGGCACGGGAAAGTGGTCTAGTGTGCTCGGGATTGGTTTCACCACCGTGCTTGGTGGAATTCGGATTCCCGGGAGTTAGTTTTATAACCAGAAACCTATATCAGAGTATTAATGGAACCCTATACTTTGGTTGTGACTAGGTGATAAAGGCTTAGGCTCGGGAACGGATCGTGCTTGAGAGACGTTGCTCGTAATTCAATAACTGCACAGACTAAAGGTAAGAAAACTGCACCTGGTTGAATATATGTGACGGGACTAAGGGCTCCCTATTGTAAATGCTTGAAAAGATGGTATTATGCCATGCAAGCCATTTAGTGAACCAATGACCTAAGGGTGCCAAGGGTTTCACTATCGCACAGGGCGCGACTCGGCCACTGGTAGCTGAGGACAGCTTATTATGCACTGAGCTCGGTTTAAGCGGGCCGGAGTCAGTGGATTAAACAGAGGGTGCGGACTAAGTCGTTGGCCCTGAATATTATGTGATATGGGTGTAATATGTGATTGATTATATCTTGAATCTGATTGTATGTGCTGAATATCTGTTGTGGTTTGTCTGATGGGAAATACGTGTCTAATGAGTTAATTGTCTGTTATCATTGATTGAGTTGTATAAAATGTTTTCTTGCTGGGCCTTGGCTCACGGGTGCTACGTGGTGCAGGTAAAGGCAAGGGCAAATTAGACCAGCCTTGACTGGAGAGCTCAGCGAGCGGAATGTGCATAGCCAGGAGCTCGGCCGCCACGGTTGAGGTTTAGGCAAGGATGTGAAACCTGAAGACTGTCTGTTTTGCCTTAGTATGGCTAGTGAATACTCATGTATTTTTGGGAGTCTATAAACTTATTCTAACTTTGTTTTCTTATGGGATCCCATGTTTACTACAGTTTAAATATATGAAATGAGTCTTTTGAGACCAAAACCTTTTTAACCCTAGCTCTTACATGTTTAGTGACACATTTTTAAAATGCTGACTCGATTAGCGAGTCTTGCACCTTTATAAGTACACAGTGTAGCGGTCTTGGCTATCCAGGGCGTTACACAGACGTAGTGGTGCATTCGTTTTGCTTGATAGCTGTTGTATCCTAGGAAGTAGTTGCTCACGAATCCTCTAGCACCGTTCAGGTAGAGAGAGCAAATCTGCTTTCGCGTGTTTCGCGTGCCTCAGCTTTTGTTTATTTTTATATTGTATTTCTATATTTCTGTTCTTTAATTAAATATATTAATATGTATATCTCGTTCTTCTCTACTATATTATTTCTAACATTTATTCATATGGAGGACCTTGATATTGAGACGCTCGATATTGAGATCCATGATTCTGAGATTGTTCTCCATGTTGGGATGTTTGTGATCTTTTCCGCATAATTTTTCTTTTAATCGTTTTGAATATACTGACAAAACTCTGGGTTGTCTATAGAATTCAAATCTGTAAATAAAATTTTATTCTCTTCTATCATTTTAGCCACTACAACCTTTTGTTTTTGAATTTCATTTTTTTCTCTTTGAATTTCATGTCTATCTGAGTTACCATTTTTTTTTATAGCTTCAACAAGTTTTTCATTTTGCTCCATTAGTTTTTTAAATTGTTCCTCACCTTTCTGTTTTTCTTTGTTTTTTTTTTCTTCACACTAATAGGTCTTTCAGTTAAATTAATAGTGGTTGCCTCATCATTCATATTAAGATCAAATGAATTCATACCGAGGGATGCCGATGTCGATGACTCTGGACCTGGAGAACATGATTGGGATGAAGTAAAATTATGACCTTCTTGGAATCTAGTTGGTGCATTGGTCTTGTTATCTGTAAATTTCTCGATATTTTTAAGGATGGGCCACATGTGATCAAATTTGAACTCTCTCTTATATTTTTGATCTTGTGCTAATAACATCTTCGTTTGATTAAATTGTTTAAATATAAATAGGAGACTGAATTAAATAAAATTTGAAAATAACTTAAAAATCACAAATAAATGAGAATGATATATACTCACAATATCTTGTTCTGAAGCACCACTTGGGTATCTATTTTCAATTTGGTTAACACATCCCCTTAATTTGGCAACTGACAAAGTTCGAATTGAAGTAATTTTGGAAGAAAAAGAAATTGTTTCATAACTATGTTGAAGAGGTGTGGTCATTCAAAGATTAGTATGCAATTATATAGGAGAGACTTAGCTAGTTAAGATCAAATTCTTATCTTCAAAAATTGGCAAAAGAGTAAAAGAGAAGACATTATTTGACTACCCAATGCGACGGTTGAGATCTTAGTCAAATTAATTCATCGACCTAGATTAAAAGTCAGATTCTTATCTTCAAATTTTTGGGAAGAGTAAAAGAGAAGACATGATTTGACTACACAATATGACGGTTGAGATCGTAGTCAAATTAATCCATTGACCCAAATCAAACCACTAAATTTCTTATCTTCAAATTTTGGAAAAAAAACAATATAAGATAAGATAGTCCATAATATAAAACAAGGACCACATTTGAAAAAAAAAATACAAATCAGCTAAGTAAGCAAAGATGAATTTTGATTATGGTAGTTCATCTTATTTATCATCTTCTTCTTCATCATCTTCAGATTATGATGATCTAGAAAAGCAAGTGGTATCTAAAAACACTACTAACAACAATTTTTGCATCATTCAACACCAAAACAATGAACGGTCATATAAGGGCTCAATTCATATAGTTATCAACCGTGACCGGGAAAATGCTGTTCGCAATGTCTTCAACGACTATTTTGAAGAGACTCCTCGGTTTAGAGAGTTGATGTTCCGCCAAATATTTCGAATGGGTTGTGCTTTATTCCTCTGTATTCTTGATGCTATACAAAGGCATGATAATTACTTCGTCCAGCAAAGGGATGGAGTCGGTAAACTCGGGTTATTGGATTTGCAAAAAGTAACAATTGTATTTTGAATGTTGGCATATGGTGTACCAGCAGATGCTACTGATGAGTACATCAAAATAGGAGAATCTACTGTTTTAGAAAGTTTAAAGCGATTTTGTTCTACTGTTGTTGATGTATTTGCAGGTCGCTATCTCCGATCACCTAACACTGATGATGTTGTAAGGCTACTCCACATTGGAGTTATAATGCCCCGAAATCCCTAATGCGGTTAATGGCTGGATTAGTAGGCCGGGAGGGCCATAATTTTTTAATTATACCATTAATTGATAAATATGCATGTTTATGTGAATTATATTATAATATGATGTTATATGCATGCACGTGGTCCACATTTGATTATTATGGTGTTTTGGTAATTTGGCCCGTTGAGGGCATATTTGTGTATTTTGGTGCATATTGTGAGTGTTGGATGAGATCTTATTATTATGGAGATATATTCGAGCTATTCGGCATGAGGCGGTCTTATATTATTAAATTAGCGGTTTTGTCATAACGGGGTCATTTATTGGGATATTGAGTAATGAGAATGTTATTTAATGATAAATTAGGAGTTATTGAGATTAGGAGGAAATTCTGGCAGTTTTGACTATAAAGCCCCTGGGAGTGTTTTCGGGACCTCGAGCACTAGGTTTTATTTGAGGTTACTTAAGCTTGAAGTAACTTGTCAGATAGAACCATACGTTAGAAAACCTTTTTTCTCTTCCCGTTAGTTCATTTTACCGTTCGAGGCAGTTTCGAAGAAATCTTGAGTTCTAGGAGTCGGAATCAAGCGAGGATCGAGGCATAGCGATCCTAGGAAAGATTAAAAGCTTCTTGACCGAAGGATTTGACAAGAAACAACCCAATCAAAGGTAATCTAAGTTTTAATTTTTGAGTTTTTAGAGTTTCTAAGCTTCGAATTGGAGTTTGTGAATCGTTGAGTTTTTGGTTCATTTGAGCCTCGAGATCTGATGGTTTTGGATCATTGGGAAGTTTGAGAATTTTTGGATTTGGAAGTGTTTAGGTATGTTTTTGGAGGGTTTGGGATGAAGGAGATGGAGTTTTGGCTGGTTCTGGGTTGGGGGCCGCGACCTTAGCTCGAAGAAGCAGGTGGAGCATTTTGGCCTTGTTGGGCGCTGCGGCCCTGGGTATGGGGCGCCGCGGCCCTTGCCCCTGGTGTGGCTGGGGGTTGCGGCTCAAGGTGCTAGGGCCGCAACTCTTGGGTGTTTTTGAGCCCGTTTGAGTGTTTTGACCCGAGAACTTGGTTATAGGCCTCAGGATTGTTCCTACTACCCGGATTAGTGGGGATTGATGTCCCGGAGGCTAGATCTTGGTTTGGGAACCTTTGTTAATCATTTTATTGATGGTGTCCCATATTAGGTTATGACTAGGTGACTGCTAAAGAGCTAAAAGTCAAATCGTTCTCAAGGGTCGTTCTTTTATTCATTCTCGCTCGAATCAGAGGTAAGAAAACTGCACCCTGTGTATATGACATGCATGATTGTTGTTGAGGCATGTTGGTTGATAAATGTGGACATTGATTGCATATTAAATGCTTAGCAGAGCTTGCTTACTTGTGTATGGCACTGATTAGTCAGGGACGGCACTAGTCGCGTATTACTGACCTGAGAGTTAGAAACGGCATAAGCGTCCTGAACGCATGGCCGATTAAAGATTAGATCTAATCGATATCAGCGTTGAATGACTCTAGGAGCATTAATGCTGGACCGATCCTAAGGTCAATGAAACTTATAAGCGCTTGGCTAGTCTAGGACTAGCTACTCAGAGCCAGGGCCAAAGGCCTAGGTGATAGCTTGTCACATGGATAGGGAGCGGAATCCCATGGTTGTGACTCTATGGTCACGAGGTAGGTTATGTTGGTGACTAGTCATCAAGCACCTATCTTGTTTAAGCTAGTGAAAGGATCACTTATGTGTAAAGCCCCGGTGAACCTATTGTCACATGGCTAGAGGGAACGGAACCCACCTTAGTGACTTTTTAATTGTCACTCATCTGAATGGACAGAGAGTCCTGAATGATTATTATGATCATTGTTGATATTATATTCATGCAATATTGTGTTTTCTTGTTGGGCCTTGGCTCATGGGTGCTGGTAAAGGGAAAGAAAAGCTCACCCAGCCTTGAATGGAGAGCTTATGTGGTGTTGTGTACATATGCGGCCGCTTGACCACCACGGCCAAGGAGTTCTCAGAGGAACTAGGGGGTTTACCCTATTTTTTCTGCTTAGGTCGGCGGGTTTGTAAATTTGAAATAGTAATGACCATTTTGAGTTGTAAATAACTTGTAAAAGTTTTTGATGGGCCCATGAACAATTTTATGTATTTAATAAAATATATCCTTCCCTTTTGATTGGTTTTTCACCTTAGCCTGTTAATAACACTTAGAAGCACGTTTTTAACCAAAGGACTCGGGTAGCGAGTTAAATTTTCAGTTCACCGTAACTATTCTGGGGTAACCAGGGCATTACAACTTGGTATCAGAGCGTGCCAAGGTTAGGGTTCCTATAGACTGGCTGGGCATGTACACTCATCACTGAAGTCAAGCTCGACTCATGGTTTGGTAACTATTTATGTAGTTATATGTATAACTGCTTAAATATAGTATATATGCTTTACCTGTATGCATGAGTACCATGTTAAACCTGTGCCCTGAAATATTACATTCTCAGCAACCGTGTGCTAATTAGTACTGAAATTGCTGGAACGTACTTATTAGTATTGTTGTTTGTGGATTATTATGTGATGCATGCTAAGTGCTAAATGCTATAAACATGTATCTGCTTGTATAATTGTATGACTGTGGAATATGATAATTGTCTACTTGTTCTTGGACCGTAAGGCGGCAAGAGGTTTAGTTATTACTACCTGACTGGCCGTATTGACCATTGTTTCAGCAAGGTATCAGTGACAAGAATGAATCCAGGGCAAACAGATATGTCAGCTGGCTAGAGTGATCAAGGCCAGAATAATAACAATTAGGGTCAAGAAAATGACGAAGGACAGGTTCCACAGCCAGCTCCTGTAAACTGGCAGCAGATAATTAGTGATCTACATGCTATAGTGTTGAGACAGGGAGAAGAGCTTCGTCTCCTGAGACAACAACAAGCGCTTGGAGTGGCCAGTGTATCAGAGGCACCTCCTTTGTCGGTGTCAACAGTTGAGCAGCTGCCTGAGGTTGGAAATAAATGGGAGCCTCTTTATGAAAGATTTACGAAGCAACAACCTCCAGTATTTGAGGGCAGATCCTGCCAAGGCTGAGCAATGGATGAGTATGATTACCACCATCCTAGATTTCGTGAGGGTGACTGGTAACGAGAGGGTGGCTTGTGCCACTTATATGTTTTGGGAGGATGCCCGAATTTGGTGGGAGGTTATTACCCAGACCAGAAATGTTAATGCCCTGAGTTGGGAAGAGTTTCAAACTCTGTTTAATGAAAATTATTATAATGATGCTATCAGGGCGACAAAAGCTGAGGAATTCATTAGGCTACTTCAGGGAGGTTTGTCAGTCACTGAGTATGCCTTAAAATTTGATCGTTTGGCGAAATTTGCCATGGAGCTAGTGCCCACTGATGGGACCAGAAGAGAGAGATTTCTTCAAGGGCTACAGCCCAGATTAGCCCGTGATGTGCGTATTACCACTGTGGCTGGGGTTTCTACCTATGCACAGGTGGTTGAGAAGGCACTCACAGCTAAGAGTGCAAAGAAAAAGATCTGGCGAGATAGTGCAGCCAGAAAGGATTTCAGGTTGACAGGTCCTCCATTTGTGTGTTCTGGTAGGGGTGTAGGCCCTAGTGATCAGAAGAGGAAGGTTCTTGACACCTTCCCAGTTCCAGGTCCTGATAGGCGGCCCCGTGTCATTTCAATGGGTCGTCTAGGTAATGAAGCCTGGAAGTCTTATCCTGAATGCCCTAGATGTAAGAGGCATCACTTGGGAGAGTGTAGGGCAAGGACCTGCTTCTCTTGTGGAGCAGTGGGTCATCTTAAAAAGGATTTCCCTAAGGCCAGAAAAGAAGAACCCAGGAAAGTGGACAGCTCGGCCCCAGCTCGAGTGTTTGCATTGACACAAGCAGAAGCTGAGGCTTCTCCCTCAGTAGTTACAGGTCAGCTTCTTAGTGCTGGAACCCCTTATAATGTTTTGATTGATTCTGGTGCTACGCATTCTTTTGTTGCTAGTAGTATTATTGATAGACTGTGTAGATCCTGTGATTTTTATGCTGTGGGGTTTGGAACTTTGTTGCCCACTGGAGAGTTAGTGGTATCCAGAAGATGGGTCAGATCTTTGCCAGTGACAGTGGAGGGCATAGAGTTATTAGTGGATTTGATAGAGTTGGTTATGATTGACTTCAATGTGATATTGGGTATGGATTGGTTGGAAAAGTATGGGGCAACCATTGATTGCAGAAGGAAGATGGTCACCTTTGAGTCTGAAGGTGAGGATCCCTTTGTGTTTGTTGGTACTGTGTATGGACCTCGCATACCTATAATTTCTGTATTGAGGGCTAGGGATCTATTGCAAGGAGTTTGCATTGGATTCTTGGCCAGTGTGGTTGATACCACCCAGATCATGCCAGTGAGACCAGAAGAGACCAGACTTGTTTGTGAATTTCTGGATGTATTTCCAGAAGATTTTCCAGGGTTGCCATCACATAGAGAGATAGAGTTCGTGATAGAACTGACACTAGGGACGGAGCCAGTGTCTAGAGCACCTTACAGAATGGCCCCAGCTGAGTTGAAAGAATTAAAGGTACAGTTGCAAGAACTGTTGGATTTGGGTTTTATCAGACCTAGTTTCTCACCTTGGGGTGCGCCAGTTCTGTTTGTGAAAAAGAAGGATGGTTCTATGAGGATGTGCATTGATTACAGAGAACTGAATAAGTTAACAATCAAGAATAAGTATCATTTGCCAAGGATAAATGATATGTTCGTTCAGTTGCAAGGTAAGAAGGTATTCTCAAAGATCGACCTTCGTTCTGGTTATCATCAGTTGAGGGTCAAGGAGGGAGACATATTGAAGACTGCTTTTCGTTCTAGGTATGGGCATTATGAGTTCTTAGTTATGTCATTTGGATTGACTAATGCCCCTGCTGGTTTTATGGATCTAATGCATAGAGTGTTCAAGGATTATTTGGACTAGTTTGTGGTCGTCTTCATCGATGATATTCTGGTATATTCTCAGTTTGAGTCAGAGCACGAGCAGCATCTGAGGTTGGTTTTACAGAGACTGAGGGAACACAGACTGTTTGCTAAGTTCAAGAAATGTGAGTTTTGATTATCTCAGGTATCCTTTCTTGGGCACATTGTCAGTAAGGAGGGGATTAAGGTAGATCCAACTAAGATTGAAGATGTCAGAGATTGGCCAAGGCCAAAGAATGCTTCTGAAGTTAGAAGTTTCCTTGGATTGGCAGGTTATTATAGGCGTTTCGTGGAAGGGTTTTCAAAGATTGCTACTGCATTGACTGAGCTGACACGCAAGAGCCAGAGATTTGTGTGGTCAGACAAATGTGAGAACAACTTCCAGGAACTGAAGCAGAGATTGATTACAACTCCGATTCTGAGTCTTCCGACAGATCAGGAGAAGTTTGTGATTTATTGTGATACTTCTCATCAGGGTTTGGGCTGTGTTCTGATGCAGTCAGAAAAAGTAATTGCTTATGCCTCTCGTCAGTTGAAGGAGTATGAAAAGAGATATCCCACTCATGATTTAGAGTTGGCGGTTGTGGTCTTTGCTTTAAAGATATGGAGGCATTGTCTTTATGGAGCGAAGTGTGAGATCTATACAGACCACAAGAGCCTGAAATACTTCTTCACTCAGAAAGACTTAAATATGAGACAAAGGCGTTGGCTGGAGTTAGTAAAAGATTATGATTGTGAGATTCTGTATCATCCAGGAAAAGCCAACGTGGTAGCTGATGCTTTAAGCCGGAAGGGTCCAGGACAAATTTATGGTATGAGGCTGATAGCCAGAGAGTTAGCAGATGATATGACCAGAGCTGGTATAGAGTTGCTGGTGGGCCAGTTGGCTAATATTTCGCTACAGTCTACACTATTGGAGAGAATCAAGGAGGGTTAGTTGAGTGATCCACATCTGATCAAGATCAAAGAGGATGTTTTGGCTGGAGCATCCAGAGATTATACAGTGTCTGATATAGGTTTGTTGAGATATAAGGGATGGATATGTGTTCCGTTAGACACTGCTTTGAGATGAAAGATTCTGGATGAATCTTATACTACACCTTACTCTTTGCATCCAGGCACCACGAAGATGTATCAGGATGTGAGATCGTTGTATTGGTGGCCAGGGATGAAGAGAGATGTAGTAGAATATGTGGCTAAGTGCTTGACATGTCAGCAGGTCAAGGCTGAGCATCAGAGGCCAGCAGGGTTATTGCAGCCTCTGGATATCCCAGAGTGGAAGTGGGAGGACATAACGATGTATTTCGTGGTGGGCCTACCTAGGACTATTGGTCAGCATGATTCTATTTGGGTGATAGTGGATCGCTACACCAAGTCAGCTCACTTCTTGCCAGTGAGGACTACATATACAGTTGACCAGTATGCAGATCTCTATGTGAGAGAGATCGTGCGCCTCCATGGAGCGCCTAGGTCGATCATGTCAGGTCGGGACCCCACTTTTACTTCCAAGTTCTGGGGGAGTTTACAGAAGGCCATGGGGACGCAGCTGAAGTTCAGTACTGCTTATCATCCTCAGACAGATGGATAATCTGAGAGGACGATCCAGATATTGGAAGACATGCTGCGAGCATGTGTGCTGGACTTTGGTGGATCTTGGAGTAAGTATCTACCTCTAATAGAGTTTTCCTACAACAACAGTTATCAGTCTACCATTGGAGTTGCACCTTATGAGATGCTGTATGGTTGGAAGTGTAGATCTCCCATTCATTGGGATGAGACAAGTGAAAGGAGATACTTGGGTCCTGAGGCAGTTCAGAGGACCAGTGAGGCCATTGAGAAGATTAGAGCTCGGATGCTCGCTTCCCAAAGTAGGCAGAAGAGCTATGCAGTTCCCAAGCGCAGGAACGTGGAGTTCCAATTGGGAGACTATGTCTTCCTTAGAGTCTCGCCATGGAAAGGGGTGAGAAGGTTTGGGAAGAAGGGCAAGCTAAGCCCTAGATTTGTAGGTTCATTTGAGATCCTGGAGAGGATTGGTCAGGTGGCTTACAGGTTGGCTTTGTCACCGGCGTTGTCAGCCGTGCATAATGTGTTTCATGTTTCAGCTCTTCAGAGGTATGTATTTGATGTGACTATGAAGATCAGCCATGAAGATCTGGAGCTATGAAGATCTGGAGCTTGAGGCAGATTTCTCCTTTGAGGAGCAGCCAGTCTAGATTCTTGACAAAAAAGATAAGGTCCTCAGGAATAAGACGATACCTTTGGTTAAGGTATTGTGGAGGAACAACAAGGTCGAGGAAGCGACCTGGGAGCTGGAGTCAGATATGCAAAGTCAGTATCCCGAGCTGGTCAGGTAAGTTTTCGAGGAAGAAATTTCTGTAAGGAGGGGATTGTTGTAATGCCCCGAAATCCCTAATGCGGTTAATGGCTGGAATAGTATGCCGGGAGGGCCATAATTGTTTAATTATGCCATTAATTGATAAATATGCATGTTTATGTGAATTATATTATAATATGATGCTATATGCATTCACGTGGTCCACATTTGATTATTAGGGTGTTTTCGTAATTTGGCCCGTTGAGGGCATATTTGTGTATTTTGGTGCATATTGTGAGTATTGGATGAAATCCCATTATTATGGAGATATATTCGAGCTATTCAGCATGAGATAGTCTTATATTATTAAGTTAGCGGTTTTGTCATAACAGGGTCATTTATTGAGATATTGAGTAATGAGAATGTTATTTGATGATAAGTTGGGAGTTATTGAGATCAGGAGGAAATTCTGGGAGTTTTGACTATAATGTCCCCGGGAGTGTTTTCGGGACCCCGAGCACTAGGTTTTATTTGAGGTTACTTAAGCTTGAAGTAGCTTGTCAGATAGAACCGTACGTTAGAAAACCTTTTTTTCTCTTCCCGTTAGTTCATTTTACCGTTCGAGGCAGTTTCGAAGAAATCTTGAGTTCTAGGAGTCGGAATTAAGCGAGGATCGAGGCATAGCGATCCTAGGAAAGATTAGAAACTTCTTGACCGAAGGATTTGACGAGAAACAACCCAATCAAAGGTAATCTAAGTTTTAAGTTTTGAGTTTTTAGAGTTTCTAAGCTTCGAATTGGATTTTGTGAATCGTTGAGTTTTTGGTTCGTTTGAGCCTCGGGATCTGATGGTTTTGGATCATTGGGAAGTTTGATTTTTGGATTTGGAAGTGTTTAGGTATGTTTTTGGAGGGTTTGGGATGAAGGAGATAGAGTTTTGGCTGGTTCTGGGTTGGGGGCCGTGGCCCTGTTCTTGGGCGCCGTGGCCCTAGCACGAAGAAGCAGGTGGAGCATTTTGGCCTTGCTGGGCGCCACGGTCTTGGGTATGGGGCGCCGCGACCCTTGCTCCTGGTGTGGCTGGGGGTCGCGGGTCAAGGTGCTAGGGCCGCAACTCTTGGGTGGTTTTTAGCCCGTTTGAGTGTTTTGACCTCGGGAACTTGGTTTTAGGCCTCGGGATTGTTCCTACTACCCGGATTAGTGGGGATTGATGTCCCGGAGGCTAGAACTTGGTTTGGGAGCCTTTGTTAATCATTTTATTGATGGTGTCCCATATTTGACTAAAAGTCAGATCATTTTATGACTAGGTGACATCTAAAGGGCTAAAAGTCCATTCGTTCTCAAGGGTCGTTCTTTTATTCATTCTCGCTCGAATCAGAGGTAAGAAAACTGCACCCTGTGTATATGACATGCATGATTGTTGTTGAGGCATGTTGGTTGATAAATGTGGGCATTGATTGCATATTAAATGCTTAGCAGAGCTTGCTTACTTGTGTATGGCACTGATTAGTCAGGGACGGCACTAGTCGCGTATTACTGACCTGAGAGTTAGAAACGGCATAAGCGTCCTGAACGCATGGCCGATTAAAGATTAGATCTAATCGATATCAGCGTTGAATGACTCTAGGAGCATTAATGCTGGACCGACCCTAAGGTCAATGAAACTTATAAGCGCTTGGCTAGTCTAGGACTAGCTACTCAGAGCCAGGGCCAAAGGCCTAGGTGACAGCTTGTCACATGGATAGGGAGCGGAATCCCATGGTTGTGACTCTATGGTCACGAGGTAGGTTATGTTGGTGACTAGTCATCACGTACCTGTCTTGTTTAAGCTAGTGAAAGGATCACTTATGTGTAAAGCCCTGGTGACCCTATCGTCACATGGCTAGAGGGAACGGAACCCACCTTAGTGACTTTTTAACTGTCACTCATCTGTTTGGACAGAGAGTCCTGAATGATTATTATGATCATTGTTGATATTATATTCATGCAATATTGTGTTTTCTTGTTGGGCCTTGGCTCATGGGTGCTATGTGGTGCTGGTAAAGGGAAAGAAAAGCTCACCCAGCCTTGAATGGAGAGCTTATGTGGTGTTGTGTACATATGCGGCCGCTTGACCACCACGGCCAAGGAGTTCTCAGAGGAACTAGGGGGTTTGCCCTATTTTTTCCGCTTAGGTTGGTAGGTTGTAAATTTGAAACAGTAGTGACCATTTTGAGTTGTAAATAACTTGTAAATATTTTTATGGGCCTATGAACAGTTTTATGCGTTAAATAAAATATATCCTTTGTTTTTGATTGGTTTTCCACCTTAGCCTGTTAATAATACCGAGAAACACGTTTTTAACCAAAGAACTCGGGTAGCGAGTTAAATTTCTGGTTCACCGTAACTGTTTTGGGGTAACCAGGGCATTACATCTTCATTGCTTTTGATTTTAAAAAATTATAGATAGTTGGACAATTCTCATATTTGTTGTATAGTTTTGTATTTTTTCCTATCATTTTTGCATTTTGTTCTTGGTTTATGTTTTGTTTCTCAACTTCGTTTCAATTTTTAATTCTATTTTGATATCAAGTTCTTTGTTTTGTCTTTTTTGTTTAGTCTAGCTTGGTTGATTCATTTTTTTTTTTTGATTTCATGCACTCCATGTGTTTGATGAAACTCTTCATCTAAAGTTCATATGTTGAACTACAAATGTTATTAGTTTTTTTTCCGTTTTGTTTAATTCTTGAATTGGTTGTCCTTGAAGCATTAATTTTTTAGTTTTTTGTGATTTATTTTTTGTTATTGATATTGAGTTGATGTTCCTGAACTTGTGTTTTATAGGAAATAGTAAAATGAAATTATTCATGCTTTTCAATATAGCTAATATAACTACACTAAAAGTTGTGATACAAAATTTCCACAATATTACTATTATTACTCATCCAATCTACTTGTTTCTAAGACAAAATTATCAGCAAATTTTTTTTTACTTAAGCTTTAAGTGCAACAAACACAATTTGAAAATTTTAGTATTTTTTATAAAGTAGCATGATCAAGATAATAGTCTCAAAACATGAAAGATATTCAAGGTTAGGCTTTTTTTTTTTTTTTTTTTTTGTAATTGACGTGCAATTTTTGCATAGGATAGCCTTGATCTTGTTCTCAGTTCAGTTTATCTTGACAATTTGAACTAATAATTTTTTTGACAATCATCAAAAGCCAAAGGCTTTAATCTGAATATGCAAACTTATTTCAAGCTTTTTAAGTAAAAGTAGAGTTGCTATTGCTTGTTCTTTTTTTAATCAATTGCAATCTTTACAGTATCCATTGTATATTTAGAGTTTGCTTCATGGGCTGGTGTGGTGAGAGTGGTTACTTAATTAGTCAGAAAGAGCTGAAAAATAATGTTTGTTTTTTGGGAAAGTATTTTGTAGATTAGACAATGCTATGGGGAATGGGGATTTAATGGAAACTCTTGCATACATTATACTGATTTCTTTAGTTGCTCAAAATGAACAGTTATGTCAGTTTGTTTTTTTTTTTAAATAATGATTCTCCCCACATAAAGAAACTCCATATTGATTGCATCTATATTAGCAACATCTTTTGTAGTCTTAGTAAACTTCTGAATCCATTTTACATCATCTCCTCCGTATAGCCGTATAAGCAAATGTGTTTTCCCTCACTGATCTGAAAGAAAGGTGTTATAAGACATCATTGTTAATATATATATATATATATATATATTAATAGTCCTTTGATTAACTTTTCAAATAGTAGCATAGTACTATGACAAAAAATGTACCTAGATATCCTTATTTAGGTCCATGTTGTCAATCAAAAAGTCAATTGACCAACTCATTTCATTCCACAATGACTCTTCTCTGTGAGTAGTAAAAGGGTATGCAAGGCTGCCAGGTATATCACGAATCATCTTGAAACTCTCTATCTTGTTTTTTTTCTGAAACATTTTTATTCTGAAGCTGTACTACAGGTTTGGAACGGTTGAGCTTGTCGGGGAATGTTTCTTCTGAACTTTGCTCAACCCCCCATTATTAGAATCAGAATTCTTCAACCAAACTATATGTACATTCTTTAGTTTGTTTGATGTCTTTGATGATGATTGTGATGATATTAATCCTGCGCTCTCGAAATTAATTTTTGATGAATTATTTAATTATTGATTTGTCTTACTAGTTAAAATAAAAGTCTATTCAAATCTTTAAAATCCAGTTGCATTTAAGCTGCTGATTTTTGTCTTAATCTGATGATATTGTTTTTTATACTGTTTGCTTTTGTGAAAAGTTAGTAGACAAAATTTCCACATGAGAACAAAGCTCATCTTATTTTCATGATCTTATTTTCTATTTTCATTACCTATAAATTAGATAACTTATATATGGTTCATGTGGTTATCGCATATATTCTTCGTAACATGATGATTTATGAGTTTTACCACTTTTATATTACTAGTTTATTGTTTTGAATGAGAGTTTTATAGAGTTGGGATGGTTCATGTGGTTTGTGTATATTTTGAATATTTTTATGTGCTCTCTGTCTTTGATGGAATTTCTCATATCAACTTTGTGTTTGCAAAATGAGAAATAGAATAGGAAGCTTATTGATCATGCTCACGATTTGGTGGTTAATCTACACGACACGATAGAGACCTGCATATTTTTTTTTTGTTCTTCTTTCTATGTGTTGCTTTGTTTCTTCTATATGGGGAAATTTAGAGGGGTAGAAGATAAGCAAAAATCCTAATCGATTTTAAGCTAGGAGAAAGATTTTTTCCTATGAAAACTTGAGTTTTAATCAAATGCAAAATCTGATGCAAGTAAAAAATTCTTATCAATTTGAATGTATTTTATTCTATTATTTTTCTTGGATACACAATTTCTTTTGGACACTAAAATTTGCTTTGGGAAATGTAGAGGTTGATGGTTTGTTTCATATATATGGCTCATACTCTTTATAGTTGACAAACGATGGTTGGAATTGAAGGTGAATGTAAATGGAAGAGTTGGTTTTTGTAGTTTAAATATTTTGAATTAGGGGTTTTGTGTTCTTTCTAGCAAGGTGGCTTTATTTTTATAAGGTTTCTTTGAGTTTTTCTTCTGTCAAGAGATAAGTTTGAATCTGTCTGTCATTTCTTTATTAGAGTTGTAAGTGTTAGATTTAAATTTTAAGGAATTATGGTTTAGATTTTAAACGTTATGCTTTGTGGTTTAAATTTATAGTGTAATGAGACGTGATTTAGATTTTAAGCCTAGTGGTTTAAATTGTAAGGCTTGTTGTTTAATTTTTAGGAAGCTCTGGTTTAGATTTTAAATGTTATGCTTTATAGTACAAAGAGACGTGATTTAGATTTTAAGTCTATTCGTTTGTACTTTTAGCCTAGTGGTTTAAATTTTTAATCCTTGTGGTTTTAATTTGAAGGTCTTGTTGTTGAGATTTTAAATGTTCTGCTTTATAGTTTAAAGAGACGTGTTTTAAATTGTAAGCCTTGTGGTTTAAACTTTGAGGAGTTATGGTTTAGTTTTTAAACATTTTGCTTTATAGTTTACATTTATAGTGTTAATAATTGTCATATTGATTTTTAAGCATATTGTTTAACATTTTAAACCTTGTGGTTTAAATTTTAAGAAGTTATGGTTTAGAGTTTAAACATTATGTTTTACAATTTAAAGAGACGTGGTTTAAACGTTATGCCATACTCCTGATTAAAAATGCATAAGCATGAATTCCATCTTTATTTCTTGTAGCGTTATAACTGCTTCACCCTGAAATTTGTACTTCGTAGATATATTAGTTGCAACACCCTGGTTACCACAGAACAATTACGGTGATCGGTGAATCAGAAATTTGACCCGCTACCCGAGTCCTTTGGTTAAAAACGTGTTCTAAGTGTTATTAACAGGTTAAAGTGGAAAAACAGTAAAGAGGAAAGGATATATTTTATTAAGTATATAACTGCTCATGAGCTTATTAAAACATTTACAAGTTATTTACAACTCAAAATGGCCACTACTGTTTCATGTTTACAACCCCGCCGGCCTAAGCTGCAAAAATAGGGTAAACCCCCTAGTTCCTCTAAGAACTCCTTGGCTGTGGTGGTCAAGCGGCGGCATATGTACACATCACCACCTAAGCTCTCCACTCAAGGCTGGGTGAGCTTTTCTTTCCCTTTACCTGCACCACATAGCACCCGCGAGCCAAGGCCCAACAAGAAGACACAATATAGCATGATATAATATCAACAATGATCATAATAATCATTCAGGAGTATCAGTCCAAAACAGATAGGTGACAGTCGCAAAAGTCACTAAATTGGGAATAACTCCCTTCAGCCTTGAGACGATAGGGTCATCGGGGCTTAACAGATAAGTGAACCTTTCACTAGCTTAAACAGGATAGGTGCATGGTGACTGGTCACGAACATAACCTTCCTCATGACCATAGAGTCATAACCCTAGAACATCATTCCCTAGCCATGTGACAAGCGGTCACCTGGGCCTTAGGCCCTGGCTCTGAGTAACTAGTCTTAGACTAGCCAAGCGCTTATAAGATTCATCGACCTTAGGGTCGGTCTAGCGTTAATGCCTTAAAGTCATTCAACGCTGCTATCGATTAGATCTAATCTTCATTCGGCCCTGCGTTCAGGACGTTTATGCCGTTTCTGACTCTTAGGTCAGTGTCCCTGACTAGTCAGTGCCATATACAAGTAAACAATATTCATTAGCATTTAATATGCAATCCATATCCACATTTATCAACCAGCATGCCTCAATAACTATCATACATGTCATATACACGAGGTGCAATTTTCTTACCTCAGGTTCGAGCGAGAAATATTATAAGAACGACTCCTGAGAACGATCGATCTTTTGGTTCCTTAGCGGTTACCTAATCACAACCAATTATAACCTCCATTAATGAAAATCAACATGGATAGGGTCTTAACCTAAGCACCACTCTTGAGACCTCGAAACATGCTCACACTGTGAGTAGATTCGATCCCGGGCCTTAAGGATTGAAGCCCCAAGTCAAAAACCCTTGAAAATACTCAGAACGGGACTTTGAAGGAACAGAGTAGCGCTACAGCGCTAACCCCTAGCGCCCCAGTGCTATTCTCAGAACCTCCAACACGCCCAAATGCCCCCTGAGTAGCGCTGTAGTGCCCTAAGGTGGGCGCTCTAGCGCTACCTCCAGACCAGGAACCCCCTGAAACCTCCCTCTTCATCTCCTTCGATTATAACCTAATTCCAATGCTTCCAAATCCCATTTTTGATGCCAAATGAACCCAAAAACCATCCCAACGTACCCCAAACATCACAACCATAGGAACCCTAGCCAAAACTCCCAACAAAACCAAGATCTCAACCTAAAAATCACAACTGTAAAACAAAACTAAAACAGGACAAACCAGGGATTTCAATGGTTAGAAACTTAGCCAAAGCTCAGCTTATGATGCTCTTCAATGGAGGAACACACTCCCAAACTCCCAAGGCTTACTTCCCAAGCTTGAATCCTCAAGAATGGTTCAAAAATCTCCAAGGAAAATAAAGGAAAGGATGGTACGGGAAGGCTCTCCAAGTTGCTCTGTTTTTCTACCTCTTTCTCAGCCAAAAATGGTTATATTGATAACTCTATGATTTAGAGTTATTTTTATGAACTTTGAACTTGTTTTTGGTTGAAAAGAGTAATGAGGGTGTTGTTAATTGTAAGTTTGTTTAGTTTTTACCTTTATTTTCTAATTAGTGTGTCAATTCAAGAGTCTTGTGATTTGTTGGTAGTAATTGTAAATATTTATGTAAATATGTGTGTTTTGTTATCTAGGAAAGGAACCTTAAACTCGCCAAGGGAATCAAGGGAATCAAAAGAAAAAGGGAACAGAAAGTTAGCATTGCTGCTCGGATGCTGTAAGCCAGACTCGTAGCAATTCTGGAAAAAGAAGGATGGCGTGGACAAAAGCCAGCAACACTTAAGTAATGACCTCAGCGCCTATGTGGCATCCATTGTAATGAAATAATTCAGCTGGCTGAGGTGGCAAAAGAGGGACAAAAGAAGGAAATGAAATAAGTAGGGTAAAGAAAGGACCCTAAAGAAAGGACCCAGCCGTAATACATAAAGGGGGGAATAGAGAAAAAGAAGAACCAGCCACCATCACATTGAATACACAAAAAAGGGGGCTGCCATTGTTAGAGAAAAGTTGCAGAAAAAAAAGAGCATGAAGAAGAAGAAGAAAAAGAAGGAAACACAAGGAATTGAATGAGGAAGATAAGGACAAGAAGATCCAACCTACAACACCATCAATCTAGGCTTTGCTCTCATTTCTTCCTTTCTTCTCTATTTTGTATTTTCTTATTTTGAATAGCTATTCTAAAACTCATGGATATTAATTTTCTGTTTTGGTTTATGTTTGCTACTTTAGTTATGAGCTAAACTTTTGAGACTTGAATGGTTAAAAACCCCTTTTGTCATATATTTTAAATTTGAATGCATTACTTAAGCTAAATTGTCATTGTTCATTCAAGTGAGCTTCATGTTTATTTACTGTTGTTGTTTGGAAATTAATGGCAGGTGATTAAGCTAGATTTAATACTGGAAAGGTTGAATCTAGTAGTTGGTACTTGAATGATGCAAGAGAACACCCATTTTCTAGGTTGTTCTTAGTAAGTAGAATAGGAATATTTTACTACCTTGCATAACTTTGAGAATTTATGCTTAAATTATGTTCTTGAATTTGATTTAATATAGGAATATATTGGGTTAGATGATAGAACTTATTTCTTGAGCTTTGGAAAAATCTCATGGGCTTGTAAGGAATTCTAGTTAACTCTATGCGTTTTGCTGAAGTAATGCTGCAACAACTGGGCAGATAAAACATAGGGGGGATTTAGCTATTCAAGTCTATCATTCCATAGATACTTTTTCTTGCAGTTAATTTTCTAGCGTTTGTAGCAATATTTTAATCTTGATTCCAGTTTAATCATTTTATTTTAGTTCACAACATCCAATCAATTTATTTTCTTAAAATCCAAATTGTTAAATAATTGATTTTTCATTAAATTTCACTTGCAATCCCTGTGGAGACGATCTTACTTATCACTTTATTACTTGTTTGACGATTACGTATACTTGCGTATATTAATTTTCACAACATATATCTATCCTAGGGGTGAAATGACCATTATACCCCTAGGTCAATTTAAAGTTTCTAAAGGCTCCCAAGGGAAAAATTGGTATTTTCCACCTATCTCGTTAATCATAATTAACGCTCTCCAATTCTCACTATTCTCGATAATCTCAAACACTAATAATTCATATCCCGTTACCCTTTAATTACCGGTAACGCTCTAACCCTTAAAATCACCCCAAGACTCATCCCGAGCCCCGAACTTAAACCTGTTATGACTAGACCGCTAATCAATAATCCAAGATCGTCTCATGCCGAATAGCTCGAACAAACCCACATTATACAATTATACCCTCAATGGGCCAAATTACCATCACACCCCTGTAATTAAAATGTGGACCCACATGCATGCATTTAACATCATATTATAATATAATTCACATATACATACGTAATATCATTTAATGGCATAATTAAACAAGTATGGCCCTCCCGACCTACTATTCCCACCATTAAACACATCGGAGAATTCGGGGCATTACATTAGTCCTCCTAGTTCTTCCTTGTACATATATATATATGGTGGTCATAGTAAGTTTCCAGATGAGTTCTATGTTGTGAAGAACCTTTTAGAGTGATGAAAATAGAACCTTTTTAAATGTATTCTCTATGTTGTGGAACTTTCAGGTTGTAGATCATGTGCTTTATTTATTCTCTTTTTCAGAGTCTGCATGAGTAACATTATCTCTTTTCCTTTCTTTTGTTGCATATTTCATTTTTTATTCAATTATGTTTGTTTTTTAATTTTTGCTTTGTTTCGATGATTTCAAGAGTATTTATTTATCGAGTTTAGTAATTGATAGTGGTTTATTTTGTTTGGTAGGTTTATATTTTGATCTATGTTATAATGAAATGCCTTTAAAATCTTTGTGGAAAAACAATTTAGTTTTATGGTCATTTGCCTTTTGGGGAATTTAATATGCCTTTTACCAATAGATTCCAAATAATTGAAGATTTCAACAAAAAGATTGATATAATCAGTTTAAACTATTAAGGTTAAAATTAAACTATTATGATAAAATTTAAACCAATAAGCTTAGATGGATTTAAATTTAAACCACCAGGCTTAAATGAATTAAAATTTAAACGACTTAAAATTAAACTGCTAGGCTTAAGATTTAAACCACTGAACTTAAAATTTAAACTACTAGTCTTAAAACTTAAACCACTATGTGTAACGACCCCAAATTCGCTAATAATGCTTAAGGGCCTTGATTAGTGTGCCGGGAGGGCATAATTGGGTTAAATGTGATTTGAATGATTTTATTGCTTTAAATGCATAATTATATGATTAATAATGCTTGTATGACTATATTGATGTTAATATGATATATATATATATGGTATTTGTGGGAACCACATTATTATGTGGGTAAGTATGCAGAGCACGAGTCGAGGCGATTCTAGGGCTAGATAGCGGGAAAAGTCACAACGGGGCTTAATAGTTGACTTTGGATAAGTCAGGGGTATTTTAGGTATCGGGTAGTTATTTAGACTATCGGGTTATGAAAATAAATATATGGAGATATATTTGAGGTTAGAAAGTCTAAGCGGGAATATTGGGGAATTTTACCGTTTTGCTCTCGGGGACGGTTTTGGCACCCCGAGCCTCGGGATTGACTTAACGGGATAAGGGTAAACTGAATTAAAGGGAAAACAGTAGAACAAAAATAAGACCGATTCTTATTCTCAGCCTGTCCTCTCTCTCCTCTCTCAAGGAAAACATAAAAAAAACACTGAAAATCTTAGGGGAATTCAGTGGATTGAAGGAGTGATTTAGAGGCTTAGCTCAAGAATCAACCAGGAAACTTAATTAGTACCAAGGTAAGCATTGAATTCCCTTCTTTGTGGTTAGAAATTCTGAGTTTTGGCTGGGTATTGAGAGAATTGTAATTTTGATGTTAAGGGCAGAATTAAGGAGGAAAAGCTTGGGAATTGACTTGGATTCTCCTTAGAGAAGTGGTTCAGCAGAAGAGGTAAGCTCTAATTCATGATTTAGAGGTTTCAATCTGAGTTTGTATGGCTGGTTTTAGTGTTTGAAGTTCTTGAGTTTCAGAAATTGAAAATGGGATTCTAGTAGGTTTTTGGGCTGGATTTATGTTGGGATGTGTTGTTAGAGTCATGATAAAAGTGTTGTGGTTAATGGGTTTTGAATTAGGGAGTTTTGGAATGGCATTGGATGAGGTTTAGATGTTGGAAATGGTGGGTTTTCTGGGCACGAAGGGAAGGGTCGCGGCTCTGTTCTAGAACGCTGCGGCCTTAGGATGAAGATGAGCCAGGAGGGCTCGGCCAAGGGTGAGCGCCGCGGTGCCCAAAGCAAGGGCCGCCGCACGTGTCTTCTTTCAGGCATGCCCTTGGTTCTGTTTTGAGGGCAGGGCCACGGCTAGGCTTCAAGGGCCGCAGCCCTTAGATGCATACTTGAACGTTTAGGGTTTTAAAGCACGGGAATCTAGTCTAGAGTGCTCGGTATCGATTTCACCACTGTGCTTGGTGGAATTTGGTTTCTCGGAAGTTAGTTCTGTAATCGGAAACCCTTATTTGAATATTAATGGAACCCTACACCTTGGTTGTGACTAGGTAATAAAAGCTAGGGCTCGGGAACGGATCGTGCTTGAGGAGCGTTGCTCGTATTCAGTAACCGCAAAGATCAAAGGTAAGAAAACTGCACCTGGTTTTATATTTGTAATGGGACTAAGGGTTCCCTATTGTGATGCTTGAAAGGATGGTATTATGGCATGCAAGCCAATTAGTGAACCAACGGACTAAGGGTGCCAAGGGTTACACTAGCGCACAGGGCGCGACTTGGCCACTGGTAGCTGAGGACAGCTTAATATGCACTGAGCTCGATTTAAGCGGGCCAGAGTCAGTGGGGTAAACAGAGGGTGCGGCCTAAGTTGTCGGCCCTGATTATTATGTGACTTGAATGTTATAAGTGATTGATTGCATTCCCGAATCTGAATATATGCTGATTGGTTAATGTGAATTATTTGGTGATAGATCATGTTTAGTGAATTTACTATCTGTTATTATTGTCTGTGTGCACATTGTGTTTTCTTGCTGGGCCTTGGCTCACGGGTGCTATGTGGTGCAGGTAAAGGCAAGGGCAAGCTTGATCAGCCCTGATCTGGAGAGCTCTGCGAGCTGAATGTACATGACCAGCTGCTCAGCTGTCACGGTTGAGGTTTTAGGCAGGGACGCGAGACCCAGAAATGTTCATTTTGCCTTAGTATGGATGACAGTTGTCTGTAATTGGAGAGTCTGTAATCAAACTTTTAAACTCTGGTACTTATGGGATCCCATGTATATAACTGTTTGATTATATAAAATGTAACTTTTGAGACCAAAACCTTTTTAACCCTAGCTCATTCATGTTTAGTGACACGTTTTTAAATTAATGACTTGATTAGCAAGTATTGCACCTTTATAAGTACACGGTGTAACAGTCTTGGCTATCCAGGGCATTACACTATGTCTATAATTTAAACCACTAGGCTTAAAATTTAAACCCCTCTGCTTAAATTATAAAGCAAGTGTCTTTAAACTAAATTTTTAAAATATATAGCATAATTTATACAATGTAAACCAAAATCTCTACAAATTTAAATCAGAAGGCTCTAGATTTAAAATTTTAAACTTAAAATTTAATCCATGAGCCTTAAATGTTTAAAATGTGAATTTCAAGGCTTAATTAGCATCAATTTTTTTCCAAAGTCACATTTAAACCCCTAGACTTAGATAGCTTAATTTTAATTTGTTTAGCTTGCAAAACAGGTGTCGATTCAATAATTTTTGTAGATGCCTCCCGATTGCTGCGGCTCTATTCATGTAGTGATGCAACACGCCCCGAGTAGATTTTGTTTTTGTCTCCTGAGCGCCGCAGCGCGCCCGAAGTAGATATGCTACTGTGTTCTGAGTGCTGCAGCGCTCCAAAAGTACATATGATCCCGTGTCCTGAGCATTGCAGCGCGCCCGAAGCACATTTTGTTACTGCCCTGCGCGCCGCAGCACTATATTTGTTGTGCTACGGCGCAATCCCCTCCTTTTCCAACTTATTCTAATGATTCCAAAATCCACTTTGTCAAATCATTTATGTAATGTTTGTTTAAAATATGAAAATATTTCATTTTTTAGATCGATGGCTTGTTTCCTAGTGTACTTTTGTACAAGTAGTTTTATTATACAAACTAAGAATAATCGGGTAGTTCAAATCATTGTATGTGCTTCTATGAATACTTGTGCATGTGCTTTAATTTTGATATTTTTCTAATAAGAAGTTTCTATTACTGATTATGTTTCAACACAGTTGTTTTAATTGAGCATTATTTAATCAATAATGTTAGATACATTTTTATTGTTATTGTTATTTTTTTGTGATTAATTTTTTTTGTTTATGCCCATTCCAGAAATGTCTTCCAAATCTTCCATTAAGAAAGATAAGAAGTCATTATCAATTGTTCATACAAAAACAAAGGATATGTTTCAAGTAAGAAATTTTTATGCTTTTTTATGTATTTTAAAGTTTTATCATCTCTAAATTGAATTATTTTTAATTTTTTTGTTGATATTTTATAATACTTCTTTATATAATTAACTTATATGTTTTTTTTCATTTTTATTTGTCTGTGCAGTATTTAAGTGAGGATAAATTAGTTTTTGTTCATTCTAATATTCGAGCTCAATGTTATTGGAGTGATATTGGGTGCATTCAAAGTTTTCTTAGTAATGAAGAACTACAAATACTGAAACAATATTGTGTTGGGTTTATTTTGGATTTGGATACATCGCTTGAACCATCCCATATGATCATGCATGCTCTTCTTCTTCATGAGGACGGTAGCTCTAATGGAAATGAGCTGCATCTAAATTTCGGAGGTAACATAACAAAGTTTGGCATTGAAGAGTTCGGTATTATAACAAGTTTAAATTGTTGTGAAATTTATTCTGATGTGAGTGTTAACAATGATAATAGTAGATTACTTGTTAAATACTTCTCTGGAAAATCATCAATTTCAAGAAATGAGTTGAGAGATTTCATTAAATCTAGAAGAATTGATATTGATGCTAAGGATGCCATTAAGTTAGTCAAAGTATACATTGTTGAAAATATATTAGGAAGTAAAAGAGGTGATAGGTTGGTGGACAACTTTGTTCTGAATTTAGTTGATGATGAAGAAAAGTTTGAGACATATCCTTGGGGTCACCGGTCTTTTAACGAAACAATAAAATACCTCACAAGCGCCTTAGATTCATCAAAGACAGTATATGAGCTCTGTGGCTTCCCTATAGCCTTCCAAGTTTGGGGATTTGAGGTTATTCCTTTGTTGGCATCATCATTTGCCATGCACGTTGGTTCAAAAATCCCCAGAATTTTGAATTGGAAGATAGAGAAGAAGAATTTCCACTTAAAGACAATTTGGAAAAAAGTTTTCAAAAGATCAAAGGTAAAAATTTGTTTTTATTATTTTTTTTTTTATCTTCCTCTCTTATTTAGAATTGTTGTATTAATATTTTTATTTTGTTTTATGTATAGGTTTATGTTCCTTTAACCTTTACTAATGATGAAAGAAATTCATTTCATCATGCTATGCTTTGTGTCTCTTCAAGTTTTAAAAGAGGGAGAGAAGAAGATGATCATAATTAGAAAACTAAGAAGAGAAAAATTTCTACTTCAAGTAGTTCTAATGAAGAAGTTATTTCATTGTTGAATGTTCATTTTTTATTGTTTCCAACTTAGGTATTTGTTTTTGTTTTTGTCTAGTTTGCATTTTGAAAATATGTTGTTTACAATTTCTTATATATTTAGTTTTTTCTGTGTTGTTCATTATATATTTTTGCCCTTCTATTTTTTTTTTTCAGAAAATCAAAGAAGATAATATTGTAATGAAAAAAGATATTGTGAAGGATATTGAGGAGGGAATGAAGCATTTTTTTTATTTTATGGAGATTTTTATGAAGAAACATGATGCAAACAAGGCAGTTCCTGGAGAAGGACAAGGAGAAGGAGAAGAGGAGAAGGAGAAGGAGAAGAGCAAAGATGGAAAGTGTTCTTCTCAAGAGGGGAACTCCTTATCTGAAGATGATTTGCATCAAAGTATGCATGACTTCAACAGTGTAGATTGTGTTGCTCCTTTAGCAATTATTCTGGTATGATTTTTAACCTATCTTTGATTTGAAAAACCTTTTATTATTTTTTACTTTATCTTTTACAAAATGTTTGTTTATTTTTCTTAATTTTGTTTATCTAATTCTGATTTTTAGGTTTCCAATGTAGAATCAATTCAAAATGATCTCAAAGAATTAACAACAAACAAAATTGATAATGACGATGACAAAGATTTTGAGACTACTCCAACTTTTAATATTTTATCCCAATCATCAAATGACAATCATGATGCACATGAGGAAAATAAATTATACTCAAGAAAGAAAAGGGGAAGGAAACCAAACAAATTTGTTTCTTCTCCATACACCCATGATTTGTCAGCAATTGTTTTGGCTTTGTCCAATGAATGAAGAAAAAAAGAAGCTCATTTCATTTCATTGGACGATTTCCTTTTGAGAGAAAGTTTGATGATATGTCTTCAATGGAGTTGGAAGAAAGATTTATGTCATGGTATAAGCTTGGTCTTAAGAAGCATAGGTAAGTTGGTTTACTTATTGAGTATTTATGTTAATTATATTGTTTTATATATTAATACCATTTGTTTTTGCTATGTTTTGTTTTTTTTTGTAGGTCTAAAAAAGAACCATTCTATCCATTTTATGCAACGATGCCTGGGTTTCTATATGGTGATCTATGCATTAATTATAAGAAGTGGTTCCACGATCTATATGACAAGAATGGCCTCCTTGATGATATGGTAAGATTAAATTTCTTTTTTATCCTGTTTTATACTTTATGAAAATTATTATTCTTTTTATACTTTTTTATGATTTTTCTTGTCCCTCATTTTTCATATTGCAGCATATTTCGGTAGTACTTTATTATTTGAGAAGGAAGGCTATTTGTCATACTTGCTCGCCTTCATTTCAAAATTGTACTACATCGGACTACATTTTTGATGCATTTCTTAGGCAACTAGCAATTAGTGAATCTCAAATAAAATATTTTAATTGGAGTAAGGAAGTGACTATAATTGATAGGATTCTTGGTAAATCAATCTTATATGGGAAGTCATGGTTGGATGTCAATTTTGTATATCTGCCATTTTTTATTCTAGGTGGAAAACACCTAAATCATTGGTGCTTAGGAGTTGTCGAGATTGACAAGCGAAAAATCTTTATTTATGATTCTTACTACGAAGATGGTGATGAGAATGTAAGAAATCATGTAAAGAAATATTGCCAAGTTCTTCCTTATATTTTTTACTACTTGTGTTTCCATGAAAAAAGAGAAGGATATGCTTCTGGTTGTCAGGAATTTGAGTATTTGTGGGAACCAACTCCATTCCAAGATAATATGTAAGTTTTGAAAATATAAATTAGTTTTATTAATTGAGGTTTTATCGATTGGCTTAATTTTTCTTACCGCCTGAGCGCCGGGGCTCTAATTTTCGTAATTCCTGTGCGTGGCGGCGGCGTAAATGGCATCAAATTTTGAACCCAATTTAATTTTTTTTTATCAATTAAGCTCTATTTATAATCCAAGTCTCTTTAAATCACAATGTTTTAAATTTAAACCACTAAGCTTTAATTTTAAACCCCTAAGCTTTAATTTTAAACCACTTGCCTAAAATTTTAAACCACAAACCAATTGGCATCAAATTTTGAACCACAAGGCTAAATGACATCAAATTTAAACCACAATTTATAAATTTTTATCCATTAAGCTCTATATATAATCCAAGTCTATTTAAATCACAATGTTTCAAATTTAAACCACTAAGCTTTAAATTTAAACCACTTGCCTAAAAAATTAAACTATAAACCAAATGGCATCAAATTTTGAACCACAACGCTAAATGGCATCAAATTTTTAACCACAAGGCTAAATGGTATCAAATTTTTATCTATTAAGCTCTATTTATAATCCAATTCTATTTAACCCACAATGTTTTAAATTTAAACCCCTAAGCTTTAAATTTAAACCACTTGTCTAGAAATTTAAACCACAAACCAAATGACATCAAATTTTGAACCACAAGGCTAAATGACATCAAATTTAAACTACAATTTATAAATTTTTATCTATTAAGCTCTATTTATAATCCAAGACTCTTTAAACCAAAATGTTTTAAATTTAAACCACTAAGCTTTATATTTAAACTCCTAAGTTTTAAATTTAAACCACTTGCCTAAAAATTTAAACCACAAACTAAATGACATCAAATCTTGAACCACAAGGCTAAATGTCATCTAATTTTGAAGCACAATTTATAATCCAAGTCTCTTGAAACCACAATGTTTTAAATTTAATTAAAAATTTAATCAACAAACCAAATGGCATCAAATTTTGAACTATAAGGCTAAATGGAATCAAATTTTGAACCACAAGGCTAAATAGTATCAAAATTTTATCCATTAAGCTCTATTTATAATCCAAGTCTCTTGAACCCACAATGTCTTAAATTTAAACCACTAAGCTTTAAATTTAAACCCCCAAGCTTTAAATTTAAACCACTTGCCTAAAAATTTAAACCACAAACCAAATGGCATCAAATTTTGAACCACAAGGCTAAATGGAATCAAATTTTGAATCACAAGGCTAAATGGTATCAAAATTTTATCCATTAAGCTCTATTTATAATCCAATTCTCTTTAAACCACAATGTTTTAAATTTAAACCGATAAACTTTAAATTTAAATCACTTGCCTAAAAATTTAAACTACAAACCAAATGACATCAAATTTTGAACCACAAGGCTAAATAGTATCAAATTTTTATCCATTAAGCTCTATTTATAATGCAAGTCTCTTGAACCCACAATGTTTTAAATTTAAACCATTAAGCTTTAAATTTAAACCCCCAAGTTTTAAATTTAAACCACTTGCCTAAAAATTTAAACCACAAACCAAATGTCATCAAATTTAAACCACAATTTATAAATTTTTATCCATTAAGCTCTATTTATAATCCAAGTCTCTTTAAATCACAATGTTTCAAATTTAAACCACTTGCCTAAAAAATTAAACCATAAACCAAATGGTATCAAATTTTGAACCACAATGCTAAATGGCATCAAATTTTTAACCACAAGGCTAAATGGTATCAAATTTTTATCCATTAAGCTCTATTTATAATCCAATTCTCTTTAACCCACAATGTTTTAAATTTAAACCCCTAAGCTTTAAATTTAAACCACTTGTCTAAAAATTTAAACCACAAACCAAATGGCATCAAATTTTGAACCACAAGGCTAAATGGAATTAAATTTTGAACCACAACGCTAAATAGTATCAAATTTTCATCCATTAAGCTCTATTTATAATCCAAGTCTCTTGAACCCATAATGTTTTAAATTTAAACCACTAAGTTTTAAATTTAAACCCCTAAGCTTTAAATTTAAACCACTTGTCTAAAAATTTAAACCACAAACCAAATGGCATCAAATTTTGAACCACAAGGCTAAATGGAATCAAATTTTAAACTACAAGGCTAAATGGTATCAAATTTTTATCCATTAATCTCTATTTATAATCCAAGTCTTTTTAACCCACAATATTTTAAATTTAAACCACTAAGCTTTAAATTTAAACCCCTAAGCTTTAAATTTAAACCACTTGTCTAAAAATTTAAACCACAAACCAAATGGCATCAAAATTTGAACCACGAGGCTAAATGGCATCAAATTTTGAATCACAAGGCTAAATGGCATCAAATTTAAACCATAATTTATAAATTTTTACGTCTGACCCGGATGATCACATACGTCTGACCTGGATGATCACATCGCACAGTATCGACTTCCAATTCATCAATGGACAGGCAGAGTCATCCAACAAGACCATCATGAACAACATCAAGAAGCGCCTTGAAAAAGCTAAGGGAAGATGGGCTGATGAGTTGCCAGGAGTCCTATGGTCCAATCGAACCACAACCAGGAATGCGATAGGGGAGACACCATTCTCATTAGCTTACGTGATGGAGGCAGTCATCCCTACTGAGAGCGAAGTTCCGACAGCCAGATATGAGCTGACTATAGACGAAGAAAATTGGGAAAACATGTGCCATGAACTCGACACCATCGACGAAAGAAGGGACAAAGCACTCTTAAGAGTCTCGACCTATCAACAGAGCATAGCCAGACATTACAACAAGAACATCCGCACTCGGACATTCAAAGTAGGAGATTGGGTTCTACGAAGAGTCTTCTAGAACACTAAGGAAGCTGGAGCAGGTAAGCTCGCCCCGACATGGGAAGGTCCCTACCTCCTCACAAAGGTAGTCAGACATGGAGCATACAAGCTACAAACAAAGGAGGGACGCGATATCAACAACAGCTGGAATGCTATCCACTTGAGACTGTATCACTCTTAACTTAACCTAGTCTACTTTCATTTTCTTTCATCAGTAATCTCACAAGATCTTCATTCGAGCAACATACTGACACTGTAATGCAGGAAGTGTCAGAACTACATTTGGGCTTGATCCCTGCAAAGGGTATGTAGGCAGCTCCACGGAGCGCAGCCCCCTATCACAACCATTTTTTTTACATATACTACGAACAGTTCAATAACAAATCTAAGTATAAATTGACTAAGTAACTTCATACTTAGATTGGGGGAATAAAGCACTTCTACTCCACACCTTGCACCTCCTCTCCAAGCCTTCCTCAAATGAATGCAAGGGTAAAAACAAACTACCCTTATATAGGCACACAAATCCACCAGATGAGTACCAAGTGTCATCCATCAGGTGGCCCTATAAAAAAAGGGGATTTTAACTTCCTCTAGGGGAACACTCAAAGTCTCAAAGACAAATGAAGGTTCACATGGAGTAGGCCACTCGGCCATCCTGGAGGAGCACTCGGCCAACCCGGCAAAGCACTCGGACATCCCGGAGGAGCACTCGGCCAACCCGGCGAAGCACTCGGACATCCCGGAGGAGCACTCGGCCAACCCGGCGAAGCACTCGGCCAACCCGTCGAAGCACTCGGCCATCCCAACGAAGCACTCGGCTCGTGCAGCCCATTCAGTTGGTCAAGCAGCCGGCCATGCCTCAGGGCCACCCCGTGGACCACTCGGCCAGAAGGCCGTTCGGCCCAAGCATCCAGTCGGCCCAGACAGCCGGTAGCCAACCAGGCCCGCGCGCATCCGCAGGCCACTCGGAATGACCGGATGCGTAGGTGCGCATCACTCGGCCGCAAGAAAGCAGCCAGTCGGCCCAAGCAGCCGGTCGGCCAACCAGGCCCGCGCGCATCCGCAGGCCACTCGGACAGCCGGATGCATAGGTGCTCATCACTCGGCTGGATACGTAGGTGCGCATCACTCGGCCGCAAGTAAGTAGCCAGCGAGACCCTCGTGAATAATTTCTGAAAGGGGTAAATTGAGTTAATGCATATTCTAACAATTTTCTCTAACTATTGGGAAAATGGATAAATTCTGATGGAATTAATTTCTTTTTTACTCTTTGATAAAAGAATGAATTCTATACCAAAGAGTGAGGGACAAACTGTAGTGGACAAAATCTGTATACTAGATAAATAATAGTCCAACAAGCAGTCAGTCAGCCCAATAAGCTATCTAACTAGCTAATAAGGCCCAAAGCCCATGTAAAATAGGCTCGCATATACAAAGTACCATCCAAATACCCAAAACCATACCCGGACCCGAATTCGGATACACTCAGTCAGCCAGGGACCTTGAAATAGTCAAGGCTCCCATCACGTTCACCAAGAATCTCGGAACGAAACCACTTGGAGCGAGTCAAACGAATCAGAAAGATGGAGGAGGACGGAACGAGAAGGAGGACAATAAATAAGACCATCAGAGGTTGAGAAAAGGCATGAGATAATCACTGAACTTTCTTTACTCTCTAATTGAAACGAAGGCTACTCTATTTCTAAGCAATCCAGTCACGTAAGACTAATCAGTCAGTCTGATTGGACCTGACCTAGTCGCTTGACCCCTCCGTCATCGCCACCGTCACTCTGACCATTCTACGACTCCTCCATTCATCATTATTTCGATTATTTATATCTTAATTTTATTGCTTTCTATTTGCTCTCATTACAACCCGACTGACTTGAGCGTCGGAGTCCCTTTGGCTGACACCCCACCGGTGCTCCCAATTGAACTCTCGTCTCTCTTCTCTTTGTTCTTGACAGGTTGCTGGTGCCCATCTAATCAATTGTAGGAAATCACCTCTACAATCCATTAAGCTCTATTTATAATCCAAGTCTCTTTAAACCGCAATGTTTTAAATCTAAACCAATAAGCTTTAAATTTAAACCCCTAAGATTTAAATTTAAACCACTTGCCTAAAAATTTAAATCCCAAGCCTTTAATGGCTTAAACTATGAACCACTAAACTAAAATGGCATCAAAATTTAATTCACAAGGTTTGAGTTTTAATCCTTTAGGCTTATATCATAAACATAATATCTTTAACCATTACGTTTAAAATTTAAACCCCTATCCTTTAGATTTAAACAACTAGGCTTAAAATTTAAACAAAATTTCTTTATTGGTTAAAAATTTAGACCACAAATTGTGATTGGCAAAAAAAAAATACATATATTATTGATAAATGTGTTTACTATGCGCTGCGGCCCATATATTTTCGAGCCGCGGTGCGCAATGACATCAAATTGCAATTATTTTTCTTACCGCCTGAGCGTCGGGACTCTTATTTGCATAGTTCCTGTGCGCCGCAGCGGTGGAATTAGAGTCCCAGTACAACATTACCCCATATTTCTGATTTCAAAATATCATTTCTTCCCCATTTTGAAATCTTTTTATATATATATATATTGTATTTTTAATTTGTTGTATGAAGTGTACATTTTCAATAATAAGAAACAAAATTGAAATTTAAATCATGATATTGTTAAATGTAATCTTGAAGTATTAAAATTTAAAACACAATTCTTTAAAATCTAAACAATGACAAACGTAATTCTAGAAGGATTATTTGTTGCTTAATAAATGAAATTTTATTTTATTAAGATGTAACATTTATATTAATTAACAATAAACTTATAGAGTTAATAACCTTTATATATTAAAGAACTCAAGATATTATTAGTAATTTTAAAGTAAAACATAAAGGAAATGAATCAAAATCATTGTAGAGATCAAACAATTGATCTTTGCATATTGATTTGAAAATAAAATGAAACAATAATGTGTGTTTTTGTAAGTCAATATTTAATCTTTTTTTCGAGGGTTTCTGCAAGTCTTTCTGTTATGTCCACTTTAACTGCAATTCCCGCATTTGTTTTGTTTTTTTGGTTTTTTGTTTTTCTCCCATGTAGCTTTACATCTTCTTTTCTTTGGTCTACCAACTCTTATTTTTCCTTCTGGAGGGTGTACTTTCACAGCTTTGATATGTTCAGGTATTTTCCAAGTGAATATATACTTTCTTTGTAAGTTGCAACAATGGCTTCCTTGGTGTAATATGGAGAACAATATTGATAAGTATCTTGATTAGTTTCTTTAAAAATAGCAATTGCATGGGCACAAGGAAGTTGATCCATTTGAAACCTGTTGAAAAATAACCAATCTTATAAAAACAACTAAAGTAATTTCATTATTTAACCATATAAAAAGTCTAACCCTTCAAGCAACTTGTAAAGCAACCTAAAATGATGTTAAACCCTAATATTTAAACATCATATTAAACCTTAATCCACTTATTTAGCAGCTCACAATCATTATTATAACCAAATTTAAACCAACTCATAAGCAACCTAAGCAACAAATAAATCAAATATTTATAACCGACATATACAAAATCGTTTTAAGAAACCTGTTCAGCAAGTACCAAACACTATATGCAGCATATACATCAACTGTTACAACTACTTAAGCAATTCTTAAGCAACTGTCTGAGCAACTACCATTCATTATAAGCAACATATACAACAACTTAAGCAATTGTCTGAGCAACTACCAGTCATTATAAGCAACATATACAACAACCTTTACATCTACTTAAGCAACCTATTTAACAAGTACCAATCATTTTAAGCAACATATACAACAATTGTTCCACTAACTTAAGAAACTCTTAAGCAATCGGAACCAGGAACTACCAGTCATTACAAGCAACATATACAACAAACATTACAACTACTTCAATCAATTCTTTGTTGGTTTTTATTGATCAAATCAGAGATTATACGCAACGGAACAACAATCAAATTGTTAATTTAATCCCACAAGATTTCTAGATCTACTTCTTCACATGCATATATATATTGAATCAAAGACATAAATATAAAAATGACCTCAGGTCCTTCCTTGTTGCTATCTTTTTGTATGGCTAAATCCTTGAGATCTCACACCAAGATCTTTCAAAATGTTCTCAGCATACAAAGAACAAATGTGGGCTCGCTATATAACTAATAGGCAAAATCTATTTATCAGATGTTCTCAACACATGAGATCTGATAAAGTTTTGGACCTAGGTATTGTGAAGAACAATGATTTTTGTATATTTCACTGTTCTCTTTCTCTGATAGAGATTTCTAGATATTTTTCTATCCCTGAAAAGTTACGTTCTGAAAAAATGATATCCTATATTTAATATATCCCATATATTAAAATAAAATCTTAGTTATTTTAAACAATTTGAAAATAACTAACAGTTATCAGATTTTTGTTTTAATAATAATATTTTAATCATATTACAATATCTCATATTACATATTACAATATCCCTATTTCGTGCCTTGGGCCCGGAACCGTGATCCAAGCCCACTAGCCGGGCAATTAAGGTTGGGCCCAGCCCAGGCCCGTTTGGCAGGGAGTATGATTGACTTCGACAGCCCAAGAGTGAGCCCAGGCCCGGAAGGTGTCTGGGAAGAATGATCCGGGACCTTCATCCAGGAGAGGTACAACTGTCTGGGGTTACAATCGGGATGTATGCAAACGGTCCCGAAGCCTGGTAAACGATCCGGGCTCCTGGTGGATGATCCGGGCTTATGGTAAACGAAGAGGGACAGAGGTAAACAAACCGGGGTCGAGCCCCCAGGGTTGGCAGGATAAAGCATCCATGACCCTGACTCCGCCCCATGAAGCGTGGGAGTTGTCCCCACGTTTCACCTACAGAAAAGGCCACCTAGGGATTGTACGCCGCTGGTTCAGACATGTGCCGCCACTACTTTGACTGATCTTGTCCCCTGAATCTGCCTCGTAACTCAAAATGCCCAGACCAAAAGCCCCAATTTCTCGGGTGATAGATAGGCTTTGGGCTGCCCCAGTGGGCTCTGGTTAATGTTTGTCTTCTTTGTTTTAATCCTTTGTATTGGGCTTCTGATAGAGAAGCCAGTAATATTTATACCTTTATTGGGCCCGGGTCAGCCTGGCCCAAGCCCAGTGCTCTTGTGAACCTATAAATACATGTGACAGAGCACTGGGGAAGGGATCTTCTTTTGGCGTATATACAGTTACTCTGCTGAAACGAAGAAAAAACCCCATTGTTATAGACTTTCTAAGCTCTAATACAACTGTCTCGTGGACTAAGGCTCATTAATGCCCCAACCACGTAAAAATCTTGTTCACATCTTCCAAACCCCTTATCATTAATCTCTCTTAACTTTTATTAATATAGTTTCCGAAAATCTCGGTAAACATTTTGGTGCTTTCATTGAGAGCCTGAGAAAGCTAGTGTTGACATCAAACCTCTACAACAATGGTGAATACAAGACACACCACTTTCAACCCTACTAACCCAGAGCAGGGCAATGGAGAGCCGCTGCGCCCCCCCCCCCCCCCCCCCCCCCCCCCCAACCTCTTCCTCAAAGTCCACCTGAGGTCGCTCCTCATCAGACATCCCACCCTGACGAGTCACAAGACTACGAAGGTGGAACAGAGTACGAGGAGGACTATTATGAAGAAGAGGGAATGAGGGGGAATACCACGACGAAGCTGCATATCCCGAGATCCCAGGAGTGGACCCCAGCCAGGAGGATCTGTAGGTGACTAGACTGAGGAAGCAAGTCCTGGACCAAGAGGCCAGGATTGCTGAGCAGGCAGAGGCATCTAGGCAGATGCAGGAGTCCCTCCAAGCCCAGTAGGCATTCATAGCCGCGCAGGGTCCGGCGACCAATCTCCTAGCTGGCCCGCCTCCAGGAGTGCAATAGCCCGCTTCGCAGGCCAGAACCGGAGCCCCCGAAGATGTGAGGCCGGCCAGCCCTTCCCCCGAAGCAATTTCCTGAGCCTGGCCCAGGAAACCTGGACCGGGAGAAAAAGAAGGTCGGGGGAAAGACCCGAGAGAAAAATACCCCGGTCCCGAAAGCCGGGACCCATCCAGGGCTGCTCCCTAGGAAAGAGAAGGTGCGCCCCATCCCAGGACAGGGAAACCCGACCAATCCGCAAGGGATGCGGTCGCGGGATGCTCGGCCCTAGCATGCCCCAGGGCAAGCCAGACGGGAAAGGCCTTTGCACCCCAGTGCTTCGGTGAACAAAAATTGCCGGGAATGCCCGCATAGCAGGGAGCATCACGCCCTTAGCTCCGGGGATGACACGTCCCTGGTAGACCTGCGCGATGGACTGAACGCTCGAAAAGAGCGGGCCCGTAAGGAAAAGATCCTCCCCCGAGGTGACGATCTTTGGAACGACATGAGGAACGAGAGAATCCCCCTGGAGGATGGCATGGACAGGCAGCTCATGGAGCAACTGGCCGCTTTGAAAAAGGTCACGGACCGCTTGGTCCGCAAGCAGGAGGGAGTGGACACCAACTCCGATGAAGAGGACAAAGAGCCATGTGCTAGCACATCCTGGACGCTTTGCTCCCTAAGGGGTTCAAGATGTCGAGCCTCACTGCCTATACCGGGAATACCGACCCCAGGGATCATCTGTCCTGGTACAATAGACTTATGATCGTTGCCCATGTTAGTGATGATGGCAAGTGCCTCTGTTTTTCGATCACTCTAGGCGGTCCCGCCGAGGAATGGTGGAAGAGACTCAAGCCCGGATCCATCCAATCCTGGTCAGGGCTACAGTCGGCGTTTTGTAAACAGTTCGTGGCCGCCATGACGATGGACATGCAAATCAGTGCCCTCGCCAACCTTAAACAGCTCCCCGCGGAGACACTGAGGGCCTACATCCAACGTTTTACCGAGGAGGCCTCCAAAACCAAGCTGGACGATGGGCAGCGCCTGGTGGCATTGCAATCAGGGATTCGGGTCGGGTCCCCCCTCTGGGATGACATGCAGCGCAGCAAGGCAGCTACCTTAGAAGAATTCATAAGGAGGGCCCAGGGTTTTATCAATTGGGAGGAAGCTCAGATCCAGGCGTTCAGATGGCCTCCGGTGCCTCAGCCCAGTGCCCACGCGTTCCCGAGGTATGGGGTGCAATTCCCGGTGCAGCCCTACGTCAGTCCCCCGATTGCCCCAGGTTCAGCAGTTACGCCCGGGGTTACCTACACCCCTACGGTGTACGGTCCTGCTTCTTCAGGACATGCCCCTGTCCAGTCCGCCCCCTTTTCTGGATATGGAGTCGCGCCAGCGGGTCACAGCGCTGCCCCCGTTGGGGCCCAGCAGTCCCAGGCGAAGGGAATGGAGGCAAGTGTAAACCCCTCCCGGGGGAAGAGATCCGACAAAGGCCAAAATCTGTCTGAACTGACTAAGAAAGGCAAAAGGGGCTACGAGCCCCAATATTCAGAATACACCAACCTAGTGGACATCAGGGAGAACATCTTCCTGGCCACAGAAAGGGCGGTTCACTACCGGAAGCCTGCCCCCATGTTCAAAGGAGGGAGGAATTCGAGAGATACCAACAAGCGGTGCGCTTACCACAACGACGCGGGCCACACGACTGAAGAGTGCCGACAGCTCAAGGATGAGATCGAGAATCTGATCAAGCTGGGGCATCTCCACCAGTGGGTCAGGATGCCAATGGGAGTCCTGGGCCTGTCGGCAGGTCCTGGACAACCTGCGGTCCTAGGTGCCCCCAGAGCGTAACCGCCTCAGGGAGGATATGCACAGGGCCCGGCGGCGTAAACCCCTCAGGGGGTCCTCGTTGCGCCATCGCCTGGCCTTGGAGTGCCTTATCCATCCGGGACGGCCCCCCCCTCGCGTGGACAGGCATGTGCCCACGATTTCGGGCGGGCCTCACCTGGGAGGACCTTCCAAGAATGATCAGAAACGCTACCTAGGCGAGCTCGACCACGATCAGGAGGTGTGCGCTCTGGTCTAGGCCCCAGCTCAGCACCCGAAACTGATGAATCTCCCTATCACTTTCACGGAGGACGACGCCCGTAACGTCCATTTCCTACACCATGACCTGCTGGTCATAGACGCCCAGATCGCAAACAATCTGGTGTCCCGGGTGCTGGTGGACGACGAAAGCTCCGTCAACATCTTGTTCAAGCCCGCCTTCGCCGCGATTGGCTTGACCGAAGTAGATTTGGCATCGTGTCCAATCCAGATCTACAGCTTCAACGGAGACGCGTTGCTCCCCATGGGAAAGATACAATTTCCCGTAACATTAGGGAGCAAGTTCCAGCACTCGTTCAAGTTCTGCACTTTCGTGGTGGTGGATTGCCCCACTACTTACAATGTCATTTTCGGGCGGCCCACCTAGTTGAGTTCGGGGCGATCACCTCCATCCGTCATCTTTGCATGAAGTTCCCTTGCGACAACGGAGGGGTGGGGACAGTCTGGGGGGATCAAAAGAGCGCCCGGAAGTGCTACCACGTGTCCGCCCGACCAATCTACATGGTCCGGGAGGAACCCTTCAAGGAAGTCATCGGCCCAGTTCTCCCTCCCCCCGCAGGAAGGGTGGTCCGGGAGGAAGATGAGCTGGACCCGAGGATAGGAGACGACTGCGTCTTGGAACCCATGGACGATATTGAGGAGGTGTGCATTAGTGACACCAATCCGACTAGGATAATCTAAGTCGGAAAAAATCTGCCGGCAGAGGTCCGAGCCGCCATAATCGCCCAAGTAAAGGAGAACCAGGATGTCCTGGCCTGGTCTTATCCAGATATGACGGGGATCAACTGTAACATCATCTGCCACACGTTGAACATCGACCCGAACGTGACCCCGGTCAGACAAAAATGAAGGCCCTTGGGAACAAAGAGGGCCGAGGCCCTCAAGTTGGAAGTAGAGAAGCTGTCATCGATCAACTTCATCCGTGAGGCTATGTACCCCGTGTGGCTCGCCAACCCAGTGCTGGTGCCGAAGCCGAATGGGACATGGAGGACATGCATCGATTTCATGGATCTCAACAGTGCTTGTCCGAAGGATTGCTTCCCGCTTCCCTGGATCGACCAGATGGTGGATGCGACATCCGGGTATGAGATCTTAAGCTTCATGGATGCCTACTCCGGCTACAATCAGATTTCCATGCATGTGGCAGACCAGGAACACACCAGTTTCCAAATCAACAAGGGAATATACTGCTACATTGTCATGCCCTTCGGGCTCAAGAATGCCGGTGCCACCTACCAGAGGCTCGTCAACCGAATGTTCCGGGCCCAGCTAGGGCGAAATATGGAAGTCTACATCGACGATATGCTGGTCAAGTCCAAGACATCCAGGAAACATTCGGACGACCTGGCCGAGGCCTTCGCGGTCATTCGGAAGTATGGGATGAAGCTGAATCCCAAGAAGTGCACTTTCGGCGTGGCCTCCGGAAAGTTTTTGGGGATCATAGTGGGCTTCCGGGGAATAGAGGCCAATCTGGAAAAGATCAAGGCACTAATTGATATGCCCTCTCCCCGAAAGCATAAAGACGTGAAAAGTCTGACCGGGCGGATAGCCGCCCTAAGCCGTTTCGTCTCTAAGGCCACGGACAAGTGCATCCCGTTCTTCAATGTTCTTCGGGGAAGCCAACGCTTCGAATGGTCTGTCGAATGTGAAGAGGCTTTTCAAAAGTTGAAAGAGCACCTGGCCAGAGCACCGATCTTGGTGAAACTGGTGGACGGGGAGCCCCTATATCTCTATCTGGCAGTGACCAAGCACGTGATCAGCGCCGCACTGGTGCGGGAGGAGGAAAAAGCCCAGCTCCCGGTCTACTACGTGAGTAAAAGGTTGTTGAGAGCTGAGTCACGGTATCCGCTTATTGAAAAATTGACATTTTGTCTGCTGATGGAATCCAAGAAGCTCCGACCTTACTTCTAGGCCCACACCATAAAAGTTCTAACCAACCACCCCTTGCGGCAAGTGTTGCAGAAGCTCGAGTCGTCGGGAAGACTCTTAAAGTGGGCCATGGAATTTAGTCAGTTTGATATATCTTACATTCCTAGGGTCTCCATCAAGGGGCAACCCCTGGCCGACTTCATCGTGGAGTGCTCCGGGATCACCCAGGGGGATAATCCCGCGGCGCCCACGACGCTCGTATGGAAGGTGTACGTAGACGGGGCCTCGAATGAGAATGGGGCCGGGGCCGGGATCATCCTAGTGTCGCCGCAAGGACACCAGTTGCAAAACGCCCTGTGTTTCCAGTTCAAGGCATCGAACAACGAGGCCGAGCACGAGGCCATGCTGGTCGGTTGCGTCTGGCCCGGGAGGTAGGGGCCGCGAACCTGGAGATCTACAGCGATTCCCAGCTAGTTGTCAGACAAGTCTCGGGAGAATATCAAACCAAAGGGGAAAGAATGGCGGCTTATGTGACTCAGACAAGAGAGATGCTACAGGCATTCAAGAAGCACTCCATCCGCCAAATCCCCAAGGAGCAGAATGTTTTCGCGGACACACTAGCAAAATTGGCCACCGATGCCGAAGCAGAGCTGTCCAGATTGGTCCCCATTAACCATCTCCCCATCCCAAGCATTCGAGTCTCCGCGATCAACTCCATTGACCACTCCGCGTCTTGGATGGGACCCCTTATCCACTATCTGACAACCGGTGAGGTGCCGGCAGACAGGGCCGCAGCCAGGAAGCTTCAATACCAGGTCCACAGATATGTCATGATGGACGGAAAACTCTACCGCAGGGGGTTGTCCATGCCATTGATGGACCCTAAACGGGTATGTTTAAAAATTTATATATCGCAAGCGCACGAATCGTCCATATAGAATAGTGATCGTAAGCACGGATGTCGAACCCAAAGGAGTTGTCTAAAATCGAAAATGAAACTATTTTAAATCAAAAGTAATAAATTCTAACCTAGTTCCAAAGATTGATGAGTTTTAATAGTATGAACATAAAATGAAATATTGAAAAATAAAGCTTTTTAAGATAATGAAAATAAACCAATAATGAGTTGAAAATAAGTATTAAAAGAAAAGATTATTAAGATACTAGAATCCACAAAATGTAAGTTTAATAATATTTATTAGTATATTGATTCCCAAGTTTTAGTGATAGTTAAAATAATTTAAACTATCATTTTCCAAAAATATTTATAATTTTAAGCACAATTTTCTTATAAAAAGATAGGATTTTTCTTCACTTTTCAAAATTATAATTTCAAAGCATTTAGTGTAAATCAATCTAATGAAATAACAAATAAATCAATGAACATTATTTATAAGGCAAAACATAATATTTTTGTTCTAAGCATGGATGTGTACAATTTAATGACACATCTTACACAAAGAATATTATGTTTATGCACTAATGAAGAACAAAGTGTAAAAATGTTCTAACAATCTAAAATACAAGATATTTAAGATGAAAGAAATATATGAAGAAGAAAAATCCATAGACTTTGTTGCATTACAAGGGAAATCAACATACAACATAAATATTACCTAGTTACAAGTTGCTTCATCATGATCTTAATAATCTTATGAAAAAGATTAGAAGCACATAACTAGAATAGAAATTACAAAATAAATGACATACATACTTGCAAAATGCTCTTGAAAAACCCAAATGGAAGAGAGAATGGTAGAGAGAAAATGAGAGAAAAAGATGGTAACCAAAAAATTAAGCACCCCAACAATGGTCTTGAAAGTCCATATTTATAGCCAAAGTGAGTTTATTAAAATAATCAATTTAAATTAATTAAATTGATTAGATTAATTAAATAAAATAAATATGGTATGTAGAGGTAAATTATAGGGTGTAATGATGATGTTGTGGTGAAAATGTGTAGGAAAAAGGGTAAAAAGTTGGCATTTTTGTCATAGGGGACAAAGGGACAAATTGCATTTTTGTTGGGCTCAATAAGGGAAATGGCAGCAATGTGGTGGTTGGGTGTTGGAGGGGGGGCCACGGGTTGGGCCTAGAGTGGGCCTCACGTGGTTGGGCTTTTGGAGAAACACCATTTTTCTTGTTACTTTCTTTCAAAATTACCATCTTTCCTTTGATTTTCTTGCTTTTCAAGGGTAATAATTTTCCTACACAATAAATTATAAACTAAATTAAAATTAAATATTTTCATTAATAAAATATATCATATAACTCCCATGAAAACATTAATTAAAATTTAATTTACATAACATTTAATTTCAATAAAATCATATTTTTAGCATTCAAACTAACAATACTAATTTTAAATAATTAAACTACAACATATTATAATAACATATCTATAAAAACATATAAAAATCTAGAAAACTACAATAAGACTAATAAATTAAAAATTACATAAAAACTTAATAAGTTAATTAAAAACTCATGAACTAAGCAACAATTAGCATGTAAAACATGGTAAAATAACTCTATTTTGTAGAGTTATCACACCCCCAAACTTAAAGTTTTGCTAGTCCTCAAGCAAAAGAAAAATTAAAATACACATATATATATATATTTTTTTATTGGTGATATAAAAATGATTTTCTCAAAAATTGCACAATGAAAATAACTCTCAGAAATTATTATGAATAAAAGTTAAGCTTATATAATTAATTAAATTGTCAATTTTGCTTTTAGAAAATATGTTTTTATTAAAATTATTTTTCACTTAAACTTATAGGAAATAAGAGTTTTTATGAAAAATGTAATTTTTGTTACAAGCAAAATTGACCCTATAATTAAAAACAAAGCTTAAAAATTATTCATATTTTTAAGAGAATTAATTTCAAACTCAATCAGAATTTTTATCATTGAAAATGAAAAATATCACCAAATTTTTTTTTTTTTTTTTGTAAATAATTTTTTTAATTTTTTTTTTTTTTGAATTTTTATGAAAATGAACAAATAAAAAAAAATTAACAAAACCACAACATATAAATAAATAAAAAAAATTCAAACAAACATTTTTTTTCTTTTCAAACAAGCATACATAAAATAAAACACAAAACATTAAAAACAATGCAAAGCAAACATAAATAAAACACAAAACAAACACAATAAAACTCGATACCCCCAAACTTAATTTAAGCATTGTCCTCAATGTGTCAAAATATAAATATAAATTAAAATTGACAAGAGTGTAAAGTTTAGAATGGTCGTACCTCGATATTGTGCATTGCGAAGATAGAACAAGATAGAACAGGATACAACTAACAAAAATTAAATCGCACATAAAACAACAATACAAATAAAACACAAGTTATCAAGATCACACAGGAATCAAAGAGCATGGTAAACAGGGTCCTCAAGGAGTATCTCATCCACTTCATCAGTTTTTAATTCCAAAAATGGTTTTAATTTTTGTCCATTAACTTTAAATATATCACCATTTTTAGGATTTTCAATTTCAATAGCTCCATGTGAAAAAACATTACGAACAATGTAAGGACCAGACCACCTAGAGCGTAACTTTCCCGGGAATAAATGCAAACGAGAGTTGTATAAAAGGACTTTCTGACCTGGATAAAAATCTTTTCTCAAAATATTTTTATCATGGTAAAATTTCATGCGATCCTTATACTTTTTTGAATAGTCATATGCATCATTCCTAATTTCGTCTAGTTCATTGAGTTGAAGCTTTCGTTTCTCACCTGCTTTGTCTAAAGAAAAATTTAACTGCTTAATTGCCCAGAAGGCTCTATGTTCTAACTCAACAGGTAAATGGCACGCCTTCCCATACACAAGTCTGTAGGGTGACATGCCAATGGGCGTTTTGTACGCGGTACGATACGCCCATAATGCATCAATGAGTCTTAAGGACCAATCTTTCCTAGTTGGATTCACAGTTTTTTCTAAAATGTGCTTAACTTCCCTATTAGACACTTCAACTTGACCACTAGTTTGTGGGTGATATGGTGTTGAGACTTTATGTGTAATGCCATATTGTTTCATCAAATGTTCAAATGGCTTATTACAAAAGTGAGTACCGTTATCACTAATTATAGCACGTGGTGAACCAAAACGGGAAAATATATTTTCTTTCAAAAAACGAAGCACAACTTTGTGGTCATTAGTGTGGCATGCAATAGCTTCAACCCATTTAGATACATAATCGACTCCAACAAGAATATAAAGATTACCAAAAGAGTTAGGAAATGGTCCCATAAAATCAATGCCCCAAACATCAAATATGTCAATAATAAGAATAGGATTTAAAGGCATCATGTTTCTTTTAGTTAAACTTCCTAACTTTTGGCAACGTTCACAAGCTTTACAATAAACATATGTATCATGAAAGATAGTAGGCCAATAAAAACCACATTGTAAAACTTTAGCAGCTGTTTTCTTACCACTAAAATGTCCTCCACATGCATGATCATGACAAAAAGATATGATTTTAGACTGATCACAGTTTGGAATGCATCTTCTAATTATTTGATCAGGGCAGTATTTAAACAAGTAAGGATCATCCCAAATAAAGTTTTTCACCTCAGAATAAAATTTAGATTTATCATGCTTAGACCAATGAGATGGTATTTCTTTAGTGACCAAATAATTAACAATATCAGCATACCAAGGTAATGAAGAAATATGCATTAATTGTTCATCAGGAAAAGTTTCAGTGATAGGAGTGGAATCATGTATAGTTTCAACAACTAGTCTAGATAAATGATCAGCAACAACATTTTCAGATCCTTTTTTATCACGTATTTCTAAGTCGAATTCTTGTAAAAGCAGGATCCAACGGATCAAACGAGACTTAGCATCTTTTTTCGATAAGAGATATTTTAATGCAGCATGATCAGAATAGACAATAATTTTAGATCCTAACAAATAAGATCTAAATTTCTCCAATGCAAAAACAATAGCAAGCAATTCTTTTTCGGTTGTGGAGTAATTTAATTGAGCATCATTTAAAGTTTTGCTAGCATAGTAAATTACATGAGGTATTTTTTCAAGTCTTTGTCCTAAGACAGCACCTATAGCATAATCAGAAGCATCACACATTATTTCAAAAGGTATTTTCCAATCAGGAGGTCGAATAATGGGTGCAGTAGTCAACATGGCAAATTTTCAAAGGCAACATGGCAATTACTATCAAAGACAAAAGCATTTTCTTTTCCAAGTAAATGGCATAAAGGCCGAGAAATTTTGCTAAAGTCTTTTATAAATCTTCTATAAAAACCGGCATGGCCTAAGAATGATCTAATTTCTTTCACAGTTTTAGGTGGGGGGAGTTTTGAAATAAGGTCAACTTTAGCTTTATCAACTTCTATTCCATCAGATAAGATTACATGACCTAAAACAATTCCTTTTTTAACCATAAAATGACATTTTTCCCAGTTAAGCACAAGGTTTTTCTCTTTGCAACGAATTAAAACAAGTGAAAGATGGTGCAAACATTCATCAAAAGAGGAACCAAACATAGAAAAATCATCCATAAATACTTCAAGAAATCTTTCAACCATGTCAGAAAAAATCGAAATCATACATCTTTGAAAAGTCGCAGGTGCATTACATAATCCAAAGGGCATGCGACGATATGCAAAAGTTCCAAAAGGGCATGTAAAAGTAGTCTTTTCTTGATCTTCTGGGGCGATGGGGATTTGGTTATACCCCGAATACCCATCAAGAAAACAATAATATGCATGGCCAGCTAATCGTTCAAGCATTTGATCAATAAAAGGCAATGGAAAATGGTCTTTTCTAGTAACATTATTCAACTTTCTATAATCTATGCACACTCTCCACCCTGTTTGTACTCTAGTAGGGATTAATTCATTTTTCTCATTTTCAACAACTGTGATCCCAGACTTCTTAGGCACAACTTGAACTGGACTAACCCATTGACTATCAGAAATAGGGTAAATGATACCTACGTCTAACAATTTTATGACCTCTTCTCTAACTACTTCTTTCATATTTGGATTTAATCTTCTTTGACATTCCCGAGAGGTTTTAGCATTCTCTTCTAGATGGATTCTATGCATACATATGGATGGGCTAATTCCTTTAATGTCTCCAATGGTCCAACCTATGGCTTCTTTATGTTTTCTAAGGACATCTAACAATTTACCTTCTTGTTCTTTATCTAAAGCGGATGCTATGATAACAGGTAAGGTTTCAGACTCTCCTAGAAAAGCATATTTTAAATTTTCTGGCAAAGGTTTAAGGTCTAACTTTGGAGACTCAGAAATTGATTGAACATGACCTAAGGGTGAAAAAGGTTCAACTTTGGTTTCATTTAAGGGTATAGGCTCTACCAAAGAATTCACATCATCATTAGAGTCATCAACATGCAAGTTCATACCAAAGTATTTTTCACAAAAATCAAATAAGTCATTTCCATCATTTTCACAAATACTATCTATCATGTTAACTTCATGCACTTCTTCACACTCAACAGATTTAACCACATTAAAAACATTCAATTCAACAGTCATATTTCCAAAAGATAATTTCAAAACACCATTACGACAATTTATGATTGCATTAGATGTAGCTAAGAATGGTCTACCTAAAATGATAGGAATTTGAGCATGCATATTTTCCACAGGTTGAGTATCAAGAACAATGAAGTCAACAGGAAAATAAAATTTATCAACTTTTATCAAAACATCCTCTATAATGCCTCTAACTTTTGGCAACGTTCACAAGCTTTACAATAAACATATGTATCATGAAAGATAGTAGGCCAATAAAAACCACATTGTAAAACTTTAGCAGCTGTTTTCTTACCACTAAAATGTCCTCCACATGCATGATCATGACAAAAAGATATGATTTTAGACTGATCACAGTTTGGAATGCATCTTCTAATTATTTGATCAGGGCAGTATTTAAACAAGTAAGGATCATCCCAAATAAAGTTTTTCACCTCAGAATAAAATTTAGATTTATCATGCTTAGACCAATGAGATGGTATTTCTTTAGTGACCAAATAATTAACAATATCAGCATACCAAGGTAATGAAGAAATATGCATTAATTGTTCATCAGGAAAAGTTTCAGTGATAGGAGTGGAATCATGTATAGTTTCAACAACTAGTCTAGATAAATGATCAGCAACAACATTTTCAGATCCTTTTTTATCACGTATTTCTATGTCGAATTCTTGTAAAAGCAGGATCCAACGGATCAAACGAGACTTAGCATCTTTTTTCGATAAGAGATATTTTAATGCAGCATGATCAGAATAGACAATAATTTTAGATCCTAACAAATAAGATCTAAATTTCTCCAATGCAAAAACAATAGCAAGCAATTCTTTTTCGGTTGTGGAGTAATTTAATTGAGCATCATTTAAAGTTTTGCTAGCATAGTAAATTACATGAGGTATTTTTTCAAGTCTTTGTCCTAAGACAGCACCTATAGCATAATCAGAAGCATCACACATTATTTCAAAAGGTATTTTCTAATCAGGAGGTCGAATAATGGGTGCAGTAGTCAACATGGCAATTTTTCAAAGGCCCTGGCAGCCCAGACTTCAAGAAGTTGCCTCATTTCATCCACGGGATCAGACATGTCGGAGTCTCCTGAAACAAACACAAATGAAAAGGAGTCAGTACGATTAACAGGAAAATAAAGGTCAAAACTAAGAGTGGCCCGGGACGAACCCTTATCTAAGCCCCAGACATGACTCAACTCATCTAAGGCGAAGAAGTAGACTCGATCCCCCATGTCGTCCATATTCAGGATGTTCCCGTATTGGAGGAACCCAGACAAGAACATGAGAATTTCTGAGCCTACGGGAACGGGAGACGAAGGTCTCGTCTCCCAGTCAGCCTCGAATGCGGGGCCTCGAAGTGCTAGCCTATCCCTAGCTAAGTCCCCGACTTAGGGAGCATAAGTTAAGATCAAAGGTGAGTTACCTCGCCCCGATACGCTATCCTCGGGGGTCCCCGTGTTTGGCAGTGCCTCCTCGAAGAGGGCTTCCAGCTCCTCAGAAGCGGCCACCTCTGACTGGTCCAAGTCTCTCTTCCTCTTGGCCACGTCCGCGAGTGCTGCAGCCTCTACTTCCTTGATGTGCTCCAGGGCCACTTGCTCCCTTATGGCGGGGTTCTTCTCGCACTGTATTCCCCGAAGGCTCGGGGCGTCAATTGTCTGGTGGGCCGTGAGCAGTCTGACCAGTCGGAGGTTGTCGGTATTGACTTAGCCCCCAATGTCCAGGTCCTCCGCGCTCAGCCCAGAGTAGAGCTTCTTCCGGTCAAAGATGAACTGGGTGAGAGGATTCTGGGCAAAAGGTCCTGCCACCCGAGGTAATACGGTGAGAAATAAAAAAGGAAAAGAAAAAGAGGAACAGGCAAAGAAGGATCGGGAAAGTACTTACCCACTCGCTAGAAGTCCAGCATCAGCGTGGGGTTCTTCTCTACGAGGAACCCGGATGTCATGAACCAATAATGTTGAACGTCCGGAGGATGCTTCCAGGCGCCGCAGCTTCAGCCGGTAGAAGCTGTCCAAGGTCTTGTCCTTGGCGTTGACCTGCTGTTCCATCTTGTAGAAGTACAAGATTTTCGCGGGGGTCTGCTCCACGATTTCCTTCGCAGTGCAGAAGACGCGCCATCCTGCAAGCAATCGGTAGGCTTGGGGCAGAAGCTGGAAGGGTGCGATCCCCACGAATGTTAGGAACCGCACGAAGTAATCATGAAGTGGGAGTGTAGCTCCTGCACTGATGTGGCCTGCACTCCAGGCCTCGAACCCGCTCACGAAGGTGTGCACCTGCTCCTCTTTCCTGGCCAGGCGGTTGTGGAAGAGTCCGGAAGTGGACTCTATGCCCAGGCGTTTCTCCAAGACGTACATCATCCGGTAGTTCTGGAATAGGTTTAGTACCGTGTCCATCTCCCATCTGTTACCTTTAGGGGTCCGGGACCCGGGAAGGAGGACGGGGGCCTTGTTGACTTCCTCCTCCGAATGAAGGGTGACGCCCGACGTCATGGCTGATGATCTGGGAGCAAAGAAAAGAAAAACCAAGTAGTCAATACCGAAACCCAAGAAAGTCGATTAAGGTACGGGGGGCCTCCTACGGACTGCTTGGAGTCCCCTCCGGATCAGGTCCAGGTTCACCAGGGAACCACGAGACCCAGATCGGGACAAAAAGTGGCCTACTAAGTACATTCCACCACTTGTCCGGGAAGCATCCAGACCCGGAGCGACCCAGACCAGGCAGTCTTCCTAGCACTAATCCTAAGCATAAAAAGGTTCTAGCAGCCTAAACATATGAGAAAAATGACAGAACATACGTTCGTATATCTATAAAGGCAGAGGGTAGAAGAACTTACTGTGAATGACTGGTCGTGAAAAATGGTGGTTGTTCGGCAAAAAGGACGACAGAATCTCGGTCTTGAACCGACGAAGGCGCTTCAGCAGCTCGTCGACGGGGCAGGCTGAAGACGTGTGCTCAGGCAAAGACACAGATGTCGAAACTGTTGGAAAGAGGCGACGATGCAGAGTGAGCAGACGGAGGAAGATCTCATCGACAAGGTCAGACATAAACAAGTCCTCAAAATTCTTAGAATGGCTCGAGAGTGTAAAGGTTTCAAATGGATACCTGAGGGGTATTTATAGAGACCCAAATCTTGATCTATGATCCAGCAGATAGGATTGATCCCCCATCGGACGGTCTAGGATCATGCAAAGGCATTAATGAATCCACTCAAGTGCTGGATCCGATCCATTTCGATCCGACATCCCAGGAGAGGGGCACTTCAAAGGTCGCTCCATTTTACGGTCCACCTCAGTGCAGAAACATTAATGAAGAACCCCCGTGCGGATGGGAATCTTCAGAATCCGTGCTGACGCACTAGCCTAGGCCTAGCTACCCTTGATATGGTTGGTGACCTTTCGGGGTCAAGTTCCATCGTTGCAGCAGTCACTGGACGACACGTGTGCCCCTTTCGCGAAACGGGACTTCGGTAAATGAACCCGGACCTTGGTAAATGGTCCGGGCTCTGCATGCACCCAACGTGCACACCCCTTTGCCACAGACCAATGATTCTAAGCAGGAAACGGGGAGATAAACGTGAGTATCTGGGAGCAAGGCAAGCCTCCACCTCGCGGACCCAGATGAAGGCTTGGGGGGTAAATGTTATCCCCATTTCCTGCCTTGGGCCCGGAACCACGATCCAGGCCCACTAGCTGGGAAATTGAGGTTGGGCCTAGCCCAGGCCCGTTTGGCAGGGAGTATGATTGACTTCGACAGCCCAAGTGTGAGCCCAGGCTTGGAAGGTGTCTGGGAAGAATCCTCCGGGACCTTCATCCGAGAGAGGTACAACTGTTTGGGGTTACAGTCGGGATGTATGCAAATGGTCCCGAAGCCTGGTAAACGACCCGGGCTCCTGGTGGATGATCCGGGCTTACGGTAAACGAAAAGGGACAGAGGTAAACAAACCGGGGTCGAGTCCCCAGGGTTGGCATGATAAAGCATCCGTGACCCTGACTCCGCCCCATGAAGCGTGAGAGTTATCCCCACGTTTCACCTAAGGAAAAGGCCACCTCGGGATTGTACGCCACTGGTTCAAACCTGTGCTGCCACTACTCTGACTGATCTTGTCCCCTGAATCTGCCTCGTAACTCGAAATGCCCAGACCAAAAGCCCCAGTTTTTCTGGTGATAGATAGGCTTTGGGCTACCCCAGTGGGCTCTGGTTAATGTTTGTCTTTTATGTTTTTATCCTTTGTATTGAGCTTCCGATAGAGAAGCCAGTAATATTTATACCTTTATTGGGCCCGGGTCACCCCGACCCAAGCCCAGTGCTCCTGTGAACCTATAAATACATGTGACAGAGCACTGGGGAAGGGATCTTCTTTTGGCGTATATACAGTTACTCTGCTGAAACGAAGAAAAAACCCCATTGTTATAGACTTTCTAAGCTCTAATACAACTGTCTCGTGGACTAAGGCTCATTAACGCCCCAACCACGTAAAAATCTTGTTTACATCTTCCAAACCCCTTATCATTAATCTCCCTTAACTTTTATTAATATAGTTTCCGAAAATCTCGGTAAACACCTAGGTATTGTGAAGAACAATGACTTTTGTATATTTCACTGTTCTCTTTCTCTGATAGAGATTTCTAGATATTTTTCTATCCCTGAAAAGTTACGTTCTGAAAAACTGAAATCCTATATTTAATATATCCAATATATTAAAATAAAATCTTAGTTATTTTAAACAATTTGAAAATAACTAATCAGTTATCAGATTTTTGTTTAAATAATAATATTTTAATCATATTACAATATCTCATTATTTATTTAATATTTAAATAACTAAAATTTTGGAACCAAGAAACTTTCTCAGTCTCTTATGTGTGTAGCACAGTGACTGTGTACTGTGCTACACGTGTACCACATGCCTGTGATGGCATGTGATTTTTCCCAATTTTTATTATTATTTAAATACCAAAAATCCCAAAAATAAATTAATTCAAAATGAATTATATTTTGTTAAATCAAATAATTAATTAATTACACATAATTATACAATAATTATGTTTGATACATAGAAAAATATTTTACTTATCAAATAAGTCATTTTTGCCCATTTTTGTATTTACCTTTGTCAGTGTTTGTTTGAGCCATTTCGGGGACCATGGACCTATAACATTAAGCTCCAATAAATTGAAACTAAATAATTAAACTCTTTAATTATAATAGTTAATTTATTAATTATGATATTTCTCCACTATAAATTCATAATTGCACTCTTTATGTTATAGATATACTTTTACAGAAATCTTTTCTTAAGTCGTCCATTGATATAACTATCTTTCAATAGTTCAGCCCTCTAATTAATTAGTTCATAAATTAGAATGGAAGAATTATCATTTTACCTTTCTAATTTACTTATTATTCCTTAAGTACCATTAATTCACTAGTGAATAATTAATCTATAATCTAATTATAGATTTGAGCTCAAAATCATTTAGTTCCAGAATTAACCCTTAAGGGAACTAATATACGATCCGTTAGGAAAGATTAGATTCTGTATTGTTGATACATGTTCCCAGCCATCCATGATATTAAATCTCCAAAACAAAAGTCATTAGCCTCATTCTTTGAAGATACCTTAACGAATGAATCAAAAGATTTAATAAACATGAATAGGAGTTCATGAACACTCAAGATTTAGGTTGATCTATAAATGATCATCAGTTATGATATTAATTACAAGTCTTTATTGTTAAATGGTTTTTGGATAAAGACTTTAATTCATATCGGTCCATGTCATATATAATTATATTATATAAATGACCTTTACCGAGATGTCTTACCACATCAATAATCTGAATCTAGATTATTTGTATCATTATGATACTCAGTAAACCGTACTTACAACTCCAATTAAAGAATTCCATAAATTTAATTTGTTGTTGTCGACTATTTTTATTCATTCATGTGATCTTAATTCTCTCGTACTAATACAAGATCACATCCTCAATAATGAATATGAAAATTTTCTGATATTTACAAAATTATTCAAACAAAAATTTAACAATCTAAATATAACAATAATAATAAACCATTGTATTTATTTATTCACAGAAAAAACAAATGTCTTTTACATGCTTTTAGGACACACTCCTAACATTCTTAAGCAACCTATTCAGCAACATGCAACTTAAAATTCCCAAAAACAACATATAAAATAACATTTTTGAGCAACTATTGTACTTTTAAGCAACTTTATAAAGCTCATAAACAACACATAAATAAACATATTACCATTCTACAAACCAAGGAAACCGCAATAAAATATTTAAATAAAAAATTGGATTATGGTGTTAAACCTGTTGCATGTGCATGTTCTTGAATTGAGATCAACTATTGATTTCTTGCCATCATCATGAACTTCATAGAAAATATGATTTGTTGGGTGCACCTATTTTTTTTTAATCAAGAGTAATATTGTTAGTTTGGTATGTGTAGTGAAGTTAAATTAAATAAAAATGAAGTGTGCATTTTTAGTAAAAAATAATACCGTTAACTTCAATGAGTAAATGTAGTTGTCATTCAGGATCACTTCATGCTTGTCTGTCAACTTTGTGGAGGTTGCATTTGCTATGTTCCTATTAGTCCAACTCCACCGTTGTACCAAAGCACGTAAACACTCTAGCATCGTACAAATTGGTAGCTCTCTTACTGCTACGATTGTAGAATTCAAAGATTCTGCGATGTTTGATGTCATGTTTGAGTATCTATTGTTTGGAGAGTGAATCCTTGCCCATTTGTGATACCCAATTTGTTGTAGGTAAGGTCGCAGCCTTTTGTCAATCTTATCAAGTTCTCTCATCTTGTACTCAAACTTTTTCACAGTGTATGCATTCGCTGCTGCAAAAAATGTATCCTTGAACTTTTTTGAGTTCTTCTTGAACTTGTTTTTCATGTTTTTGAGCAGATGGAAGCTACAAGCCCCATGCGGTACTTCTGGGTACACTGTGATGGCTTCTTTTATAATGCTTTCATGTCGGTCAGAAACGATGCTCATGTCTTCTCTTACACCATAAGCTTTCCTAACAACTCCCAAGAATCATCATTCTCTGAATCAACTACATAGAATGCTAAGGGGAAGATTTTACCTTTAACATCTTGAGTTGCTACAACCAATAATGTCCCTCCATATGTTGATTTTAAGAAAGTCCCATCAACTATTACAACATGTATGCAATAGGGCCAGCCTTTCATTGAAGCATTCAATGCTACAAAAGCATATAAAAACATGCCATCTTTATATGATTTTAGTTCAATATAGGATCCTGGATTTGTACGATGCAACATATACAGATAACTAGACAATTCTGCATAAGATTCAGCTGCTTTTCCTCTAACTTTTCAATAGTTTTTTTTCTCTAGATCTCCAAGCTTTGCTGCATTTGACTTGCACTTCATGATCATCTTTCAAGTCCCTAACTATATTAGCAGCTGTGTACTTTGTTTTGATGTTTGTGAACTTGTATTTGATCATATCTGCAATGATTGTCGATGTTGCTCTTTTAATCTTATCTCCAAAGCACAAGTGTGAATATGGCTGAACTTTCTAATTATGAATTGATTTGTGTTTCCATGACTTGATGCTCGTAACATCCACTTGCAATTTTTATCAAGGCAAGCAACTAGATATTCCTTTTTTGCATGACTTTTGTACACAATACTGGAAATGATTATTTATCGCATAATGGCTCAAAACAGTCTTCAATGTTTCTTTGTCCTTATATATTTGAGACAAAGAAATCTCTTGGTGATGGTTGTTGGTGATGACTAAATCATCGTCAATGTCAATCACTTCTTCTTCATTATTTCTGTTTCTTTTATCTATCATTTCTATAATCTGATTGGACACCAGTTCTGCATAATCAATAAAGTCTGCAACCTCCTCAGCAACACAATTATCAACTGGTTCATCATCTGAATTTGATGTTGCTTCTTCAATTTGTGCAACTTCATTGTATAGTTGATTATGTGTTGTTGTACTCCTAGTTGAGAAAAAATATTGCCGCATTGAGTTGATTTCAATTGTGAGACACAATGGGTATTTTGTGATATTCGTTTCCGTTTTCTTCAACTCTATGTAGAACTTCAATTGCGAATCATCAACTATTTTTAAAGGAGGGTATCCATCTTTAACTTGATACTGTATTGTCAAAAATGTAGATTCAATTTGCAGCTTCAATTCATTGCATATCATACCAATCAAGTTGTTGTAGTTGCAGTCATTTCTAATTACTATTCCACAAACATCAAAGTTGATATAGTTTTTGTTTTGATCCCATTGCCCATTATGTTGGAGTAAAACTGCAATGCTATCCATTTCCTGCAACCAAGATATACCTTGTAACTTAAACCACAAACAAAATGGCATCAAATTTTGAACGACAAGGTTAAATGCCATCAAATTTTGAACCACAATTTATAAATTTTTATCCATTAAGCTATATTTATAATCCAAGTCTCTTTAAACCACAATGATTTAAATTTAAACCACACAGCTTAAAATTTAAATCACTTGCCTAAAAATTTAAACCACAAACCAAATGGCATCAAATTTTGAACCACAAGGCTAAATGTCATCAGGCTAAATGTCATCAGATTTTGAACCACAAGGCTAAATGGTATCAAATTTGTATCCATTAAGCTCTATTTATAATTCAAGTATCTTTAACCCACAATGTTTTAAATTTAAACCACTAAGCTTTAAATTTAAACTCCTAGCCCTTAAATTTAAACAACTAGGCTTAAAATTTAAACAAAATTTCTTTATTGGTAAAAAATTTAGACCACAAGTTGTGATTGACAAAATATATATATAATATTATTAAATGTGTTTACTGTGCGCCGCGCCCCATATATTTTTAGAGCCGCGGCACGCAGTGACATCAAGTTGGCCTAATTTTTCTTACTGCCTGAGCGTCGTGACTCTAATTTCTATAGTTCCTATGCGCCGCAGCGGCGTAAATGGCATCAACTTTTGAACCCAATTAATTGTTTTTTATCTATTAAGCTCTATTTATAATCCAAGTCTCTTTAAACAACAATGTTTTAAATTTAAACCACTAAGCTTTAAATTTAAACCCTTAAGCTTTAAATTTAAACCACTTGCCTACAAATTTAAACCACAAACCAAATAGCATCAAATTTTGAACCACAAGGCTAAATGACATCAAATTTAAACAACAATTTATAAATTATTATCCATTAAGCTCTATTTATAATCAAAGTCTCTTTAAACCACAATGTTTTAAATTTAAACCACTAAGCTTTAAATTTAAACCCTTAAGCTTTAAATTTAAACCACTTGCCTAAAAATTTAAACCACAAACCAAATGGCATCAAATTCTGAACCACAAGGCTAAATAGCATCAAATTGAAACCACAATTTATAAATTATTATCCATTAAGCTCTATTTATAATCCAAGTCTCTTTAAACCACAATGTTTTAAATTTAAACCACTATGCATTAAATTTAAACCCCCAAGCTTTAAATTTAAACCACTTGCCTAAAAATTTAAACCACAAACCAAATGACATCAAATTTTGAACCACAAGACTAAATGTCATCAAATTTAAACCACAATTTAGAAAGGACGGTCATGAATTTCCCCCGAAAAACTCGTGTCATGTGTGATCACAAGAACAAAATAGGGATCTCAATTCTTTTGTTTTAAGAATGTTTTTATTTGAAACGATGTTAATGAAAACTTTTTATTGTATTTCTTTGTCATGAACAGTTGAATCTCGTAAATGGTTATAGATTTAAAGTTTTAAGCATCTTTTTTGTTACAATCTTCAAATTTAAATTAAACCATATTTATTTTAGATTGTAAGCAAATAAGTATAAAATTTAAACCACTAAACTTTAAATTTAAATCACAAGCCTTAAAATTTAAACCACTTATATTAAATTTTAAACCTCAATCCTTAAATGGCTTAAAATATGAACCACTAAACTTAAATGACATCAAAATTTAATCACAAAGTTTAAGTTTTAACCCTTTAAGCTTAAATAATAAACATACTCTCTTTTATTCCATTTAATGTAATGTGTGAATATGGTTTATTGCTTACTAACCCTCAAAACCAATAGTCGTAGAACTCTGACCCCATTATAAGTCAGGTAGTTATGGCTATTTTCAATGATACTAGTAACTTTGTTCTTGTCAATAGAAACTCAGAGAAGATATGGGAAAGTTTTAGTCACCCCACTAACACTTTGCTATGAACACAAGTATTGGAAAAGGGAGATGTGGTCTCTTCAAGGGACTCAAGTACCAACTTTTCTAGAGGAAGGTTTTCAGCTTTTTTTGCTGAAAGATGGGAATTTTGTGCTTGACAGCATAAACTTACCATCTGAGTTTACGAATGAGAGTTTCTACCCAAGTGGTACTACTAACGCCAACTATTCAGGTCCTGGTAAGCAACTTGTGTTTAATGAATGAGGTAGTTTATATGTATTAAGAGATAATAATGAAATGTTTATGCTAAATGGAGCAGACAATGCTTCTAGTGCAGACTATTATTATAGAGCAACTCTTAATTTTGATTCTGTTTTTACTAAGTATTCTTACCCCAAGAATCCCACTATGGAAAATAGTTGGTCTGATGTTTGGTCCATACCAGATAATATTTGCATAAAGAGTTTTGTGTTTAGAAGTAGTGGGGCTTGTGGTTATAATAGAATATGTAGACTAAAAGTAGATAAAATGCCAGATTGTGAATGCCCAAGAGGGTTTTCTTTACTTGATGCTAATGATTAGTATAGAGGCTGCAAACCAAATTTTCTTCAAAGTTGTGAAGAAGACACAAAGAGTTCAGCTGATAGTTTGTACACATTTCAAAAGATCAAATATATTGATTGGCCAACGGGTGATTATGAGGTACTTAAGCCTTATCAAACAGGCAAATGCAGTGTTTTGAATGATTGTATGAGTGCAGTTGCAAATTTTAAGAACAATACTTGTTGGAAGAAAAAGATACCTTTCACAAATGGGAGTCTTGACTCTAATGCTGGGGCAAGGGCTTTCATCAAAGTTAGGAAATCTGATTTTCCTCTTGAGAATCCTTCTTCATCTTCATAGACAAAGAGCCAATATGTTATAATTATTGCATTATTATTTCAGACTATAATAATACACGAAACACTTTGGTTCTGAATTAACTTTTCAAATACTCGAAACTACTGAACCTCAAAATTGGACAAAATGCATAGGAAAAGAAAAATATATAGAATAAAAACAAAATATTCAACTGTATAATTACTCCCTGAAGTTCCAGCAATTATGCCTTCTACTTAAAGATTGTTGAAACAAAGCTATTTGATATAATCTCCTGATGTCTGCACTGTATTATATTTCTTATGCTTCACATGAATCCAAATTTGACATTTTTGAAACATATGCTATAAAGAAACAAAATAAATAAATGCAGACCAAAAACCAATTCTACAAGCAAACCAAGACGTTATTTACAGAATTTTCTGGACACCATAAATTTTGTAGAGGAAAACCTCTCAAGAACAGTTTTAATCTTGTAAGAAAGCAATAAATGCAGCATCCTAAAGTAAATTAGAAGAGAAGTAAACCGAGCAAAAAAAGTAATAAAAACTTACCTGAAAGTTGCAAAGATTTGAGTGTTTGGGTTTGTTTTTGAAGTCACAATTCAATAGGATTTCAACCTAATTGCAGATTTTGCTAAGATTTTGTTGGGTTTTCAAATTTTTGTTGCGGATTTGAGTGTTTTGGATTTTATGGGAGGAGATTTCTGGTTGTTTTTTGAAGTTTTACATTTCGACAATAGTTGGTAGAGAAGAAAAGATGAGATCATGAAGATGGGAGAGATTGAGATTGTGCAGAAGGAAGAGCGCAAGACCCACTTGCAAACCATATTATTGAATATAACCTAAAATTTATATATTATTGAATTAAATATATAACCACCGTATTTTTGTTTGGAAAGTTTCTGATATATGTATTTACAAAAAATGCTCAAGTAATTAATACTAATATTTTTATTAAAATAATTAATTGGATATAATAATTATTTTGATTTAATAAAATAATATAATAATAAAGAGAATATTATATTTCAACAATCATATAATATATTAATAAAAAAATAAAATATTTTAGTGTAATTTTTATTTTGATGGTGGATCAACACTAAAATACACTAAAATACATTAGTAGGCATAAGAGACCCAACAAAAAATAGCATAAGAGACAAAGAACAAACAACAGTAGGAAACAATGAGACGTGGAACCCAATGAACCATCATCATCCTTGTCAGTTGGCGTCGACCCCCGACCCACCCACCCATAGCAAGCAATCGTTGTCATCCCGCGTCGACAACATCTATCAATCAGATTCGACGAAATCCCTCACTCACTCACCACCGGACCAGAGCATCCCCACATAATACGAGCTAAAATTATATTTCATAATATAAGTGATTAAAGAGACACTTCACATTGTAATATTTGAGTATGTAGGGGGATGGATGGAGGTTGTCTTCTGTGGAGGACGGTTCTAGACTCAACCGTGGGGTTAATATTATCCTGTCTTTTTTGGTGTTTTGCGTTGGGTGTTTGTTTTTAGTTCCAGTTTTATTGCTTTTGTTTTTGTTTTTGTAATGATGGTGTTCTATCACTCTATCTTCCAACAATTTGGACTTGTATTATATTTGTATTATCTCTCTCCTTGTTTGGATCGTATTTGGGTGGTGTTGCCAACTCTCTTCTCTTTTGAGCACTTATCTTTAAAAGGCCAATCATTGTTCTATGTATGTGAGCAGCAGGGGATTTGATCAGCTTTACTTTATCATGTTTCTGTTCTTGTCAGGGGATAGATAGTTTTAGTTCTTACTTCTTAGGTTGATTTGATCTACTAATATATTCAGCTTAATTAGCTTTACGAGATTCGTGTAACTCTTTCAGTGGTCTATTTTAACGAGCGAATGAAACCTCATTTTGATTTTTCTTTTTTATAAAAAAAAAACTCACTTAAAAAGGATATAATTAAATTTGTCAAAATATATATATATATATATATAATTAAAAGTAATTAACTCATTGACTTTGTTGAAACATTATAGATTAATTTCCTTTCCCAACTCCTAAAACAATAGTATCCCTCTTTTGCAAAAAAATCTATATATATAGATACAAATTTATATAATTTGTGCATTTTCCACTTGCACTTGCCTACGTAAAATGAAGGTATAAAAGAAAAGTAGATGTACTTACATATATAAATAAGAGATTAATCTTATTTTTATTTATTTTTCTAAAAGTAAAAATAATAAAATTAACTTTAATATGTGTACATATTTTTTAAAATTAAAATAATGACAAATAAGGATTTTTACCCTTAAATTATTGTCCTTGCAAAATTGTGTCCCCAACTTATTTTGCATTGAGAAAATTCCCTAAATTAATTAAACTATCAAAAATAGATTTTTCATTTAGCTTTCGTCCAAAAACTTTATGGAGGAGGTGATGTATGTGACATGTTAGGAAATGGACAAATAGGAGTGTTACCTTTTGAATTACAGAGTAAAACATCCTGAATTATATTGCATTGAAAAACTCTCTCTCAACAAATTAAACCACCAAAAAAAAAATCCTAATTCTATTCCTTTTCATTTTTGTTTCTTTGGTTTCTATCTAAAAATCGTATCGTCCTCTTCATTATTCCTTCTCTTTGGTTCTTTCTAAAGCTTGTGAATTTGATGTCATCTTCTAACAAATAAATATATACCCAATAGTATACATCTTCTCATTCCCACGTATTTAAGTAACCAAACAAATTAGTAGACCTATGTTTTCCTTCCATTCCATCAAAACAAATATGAGTAGACACTAAAAATTTAAGTGAAGTAGCTAATTGTTCTAATATGAAAATGATAATTTATCATATAAAAATGTGTAAAAGCTTACTTACATTAATAAGGATAGTGTAATATATATATATATATATATATCTTTCAGACAAGGTTTGACATGTGATATAAGGGTGTCGTATTGTATTAAATAAGTGGAACAGTATGTTTAGAATGAATTTTGTGTTGTATTATAATTACAATCACAAATTTTAATACAATATCAATCGTATTATTCAATACATAAAAAACGGTATGTGTTAGCTCATATAGTAGTATTTTTTAAAATAAGTTGTATTGTGGTAAGGTCTGGGTCGAGGTCGAGGTCAGTGCTAGAGCCGGGGTCAGGGTCAGGCTTTGGGGCCTGGGTTGTGGTCCGGGGTCGAGGGTTGGGGTCGGGGGCCGGGGTTGGGGTTGGGGTCGGGGTCGGGGTCGGGGTCGGGACTAAAGTCCGAGGTTGGGGTCGAGGGTTGGTATCCGGGGCCGGGGTCGAGGTCAGGGTCAAGGTCCGGGACCAAAGTCTAGGGTCGGGGCTGGGGTCGGGGCCGAAGTCGTGGTCCGAGGCTGGGGTCTAGGTGCGGGCTGGGGTCGAGGTTCGAGGTCGGGGGTCAGGATCAGAGTCAGGGGTCGGGGTAGTATCACCTATGATATCGTTTAAAAATGTTTATTTTATTTAGTTTTAATTAATACAATATAATTCAATAGCATACCAAACATAATATAATTTAATACAATATTTTAATACAAGTGAATACTAAGTATAGTGTTGTATAAAAATAATACTATACAATATAATCATATACAATGCTATACAATACATTACGACATAAGAAACGTGCCCTCATTAGTCTATAATATTTATGATATAAGCACATAAACTCAACAACAAGACGAGTCTTCTTACTGTGGCAGCCCTTGTTTAGTTTAATGTTATTCTCATTTGGCCAAAAAAAAAAAACTTCAACAACAAGAGATAATAAATTACACTAAACCAAAATAGTTGTATTATTTTTACGTGCATAGGCAGCATATTAAATATTTGATAAATAATTTGTTTGGGGAGCCTCTCTGTTCAGTTTTTGGATAGAAGCTAACAAAAATGATTTATTTACGATGGTTTAATTAGTTTATGAAAAAAAATGCACAAAATAATTCGGATGACAATGAAATGTGAAAATTCGAGTGTAAAATCCTATTTGTCCTTAAAACTAAAAAAGATGGATTTGAAATAAGAAAATGATGTAGTCACGTGCTTGGAAAGCCACCTATATTTGTTTTCTTGCATTTTAATATATTTCATCAGTTTACCCTCCCAAAGCCCATATATATGCAACATAAGTTCTTCACCAAGCTTTCTTTTATATAAAATTTATATATATATATATATATACATATATCTTCCACTGCGTAAATCATGGAAACGAAATGCATGGACTAGCCTCTGCCCCCACACTTGACCAATCATGTGAAACATTTCTCAATAGTAGTACTATACTCCTAATTATTCACTTTCTCAACCTTCAAAATCTTACTCCACAACCTCTCTTCCCTCACTACTTCTGGTTTCTGCATGCACCAAAGAGATCTCTCGCTTCTCCCTTTGATAAGCCACTCAAACTCGAGTATGGGAGGTATGTGATACAAATACATATATTATATATACATCATATACATATATTTTGGTGGGATCACACTTTTGTTATTCTTTAACTACATAATATATGTTATTTATTATAGTAAAAGGAAAAACTACATTTTCCTTATTGTAATTCTATTAAGTTATTGGATTTGTTCTTGAGCTTAACTACATCCAAAATATGTATGATTTAAAACAATATAAGCCAAACAAAAAATAGAGTATACATAATATCAATCACTATCCAAAATTATCCCACATAGACGAGCTAAAATTTTATTACATAATATAAATGATTAAAGAGACACGTCACATTATAATATTTGAGTATAAATATACGTTCCTAACTCATTGGTTTTTCAAAAAAACAGCAAATTAAGGAACATAGAACTCAAGAATATCATACATAAGCTTTTGTCTGGTCCAGTCTTAATAATTCACTTATCTCTATGAGGCACTTTTATTAATCTTTGTTACTCAAGTACTCAATAATCAGATGGACATGTATAGTTTTTTTTATAACTAAGTCATCTCTATATGATTTGGGAACCTTTCAATAAAATGATTTCATGTTAAAAGAAAATATATGTAGTTAGTGAGACCACTTATTTATAGTTAGTCTTTGTTGCACTTAAATTCAAATAAATAACAAATCCCCTTAAAATATGTGGTGGAAGCCTATCTTTTTAAATAAATAACACCTCATTTATTAATTAAATAAAATTAATAACTAAACCTATTCGATTCCAACAAGTTTGAGTCTTTCCTACACAATTAGCACGTCTAGAATGTCCAAAGTAAGGTATACTCTGACGTGCCACAACTCTGACAACATACTTTTATATCAGACCATAATTTTATTGAAGAGGTTTAGTCAGATACTCGACCAAGTACATCAGACTCGTCACTACACCGACGGGCTCCAAGGTTCATGTCACGATATTTGACTGACACATGTTGCCACATCGACATCAGTATCCTTGTTTAGTATGTCATGACTGAAAATTAGAGATAACATTTCCCCCATATCCATTTGGCACTCACACTACAATAGACTTACCTCAAGTAGACTCCATAACATGTGACTTTTATGGAGACATGACATTTTTCAAAGTATATCCGATACAAGCAACGATCAAAGTTACTTCTCATAACTATATATTAATTTTTTATTAAAAGCAGTGAATCACATCTTTTTTAAATAAGGAGCAATGTTGCCAAGCAAATTGCCAAGCAGTGGCAACTTTGGTAGGCAACCTTTGTTAAAAAGTCATCAAAGGTCCACATAAGGACTCATTTGTTAGTAAGCACGGTGTAAAACAACTCTCATTGGAGATGCTCTAGGAAGGAGCAAGTTTTGTATTTTTGACGCACACAAACCCAGAAAACCTTTTGGATTTCTCCTGCCTTTTCCAGATTCCAAATCAATTCATTGCATTTTTTGACACTTATATTGTATCAACAACTATACAACTTCCCAAAAAGTCACGGCCTATAAATAGTCGAAGCCCCGTTTGACCAAAGTCTACACTTTACACTTTCAGACCTTCAACAAGAAAACCCAGAGAAATAAAGCTTCAATCTATTGAAGAGAAATGAAGCTTCTCGTGCACAAAATATGCTATTTTCATTCTCGGATTATTATTTATTGTAAGCCTTTGAACATAACTAGTGATGCACATGAAGTAGGGAATTGACAGGAAGCCTAACTAGTGATCCCCTTGTCCCCATCCCCGCTTATTCGTCGTCAGGGGCGGAGTAGGGAATTTCTAAGGGTAACCTATTTATTTAACAAATAAATTTTAAAATAAAAAGTGAATATTTAAAATTAAAATATTAGACAATATTTATAATTTAAAATACTAAATATTGTCTCAAATAAAATTTAAAATCTTTAAAAAATTACTAATATACTGCAATAATACATAATGAAAAAAATACATAAAAAATATTTAAATATAAAATAAAAGTTAAAACAGGACCCCACTCCCCGTTGTCGGTATTGAAAGTGTAAATCAAAGTTACACAAAAAAATTGAGTCTTTTAAAAAATTTATTAATACCAGTCAGGATCATACATGTATAGATCTATTAAATCACATACAAATAGATTACAGATTACCTCTTGTAGCATATCAAGAATCCATGCATCGTTTTGTATAAATCAACGATCTTCCAATCCAGATTCTGAAAGCTCACACCTTGATCTTCCAGACAAATCCTCAAACACACAAGGACGTGTGTGGGCACATAGGATTCAAAAGGTTGATTTAGAACTCTCTAGATGTACTCAACACAGGAGATCTAGATAGGTTTTGTAATACCCCCAAAATCTCTAATGAGGTTTAATGGTTGGATAAGGAGGCCGGGAGGGCCATAATTGATTATTTATGCAATTATGTGAATAAATGCATGCATGTGGGTCCATTTTTCACTGTAAAGGGTATTTTGGTAATTTGGCCCGTTGAAGGCATATTTGTATAATTTCATGCATGTTTATGATTTATGGATGAGACCACGTTATTATGTGGATATGTTCGAACTATTTGGCATGAGACGATCTTGGAATGCAAATTAGTGGTTTGGTCATAACGGGATTAATTTCCGGGCTCGGGGTGAGTCTCGGGGTAATTTGATGATTAGTACATTATCGGAAATAAAAGGGTAATCAGATTTGATTTATTTATTATTGGCGAGTATTGGGAATATTGGGAATTGAAGGACGTTAATTATGATTAGCGGGATAAGTGGGAAATGGCAGTTTTGCCCTTGGTGGCTGTTAAGGAAATAAATAGGCTTGGGGGCATTTTGGTCATTTGACCTTAGGTTATATTTAAAATAGATGGCTGGATGTTGAAGAATTAAAAAGCCAAAAGCAGAGTACTCTCCTTCCACTCCCACGATCATCTCCTCTTCTTCTTCTAGGTTGGATTTTTGAAGCTCAATTTGAGGGTTCAAGCTTGGGAGTTAATGCTTAAGGGTTTAGGCTTGTAATTAGTAGCTGAAGGAGGTTCAAATCTGAGTTTAAGGTAAGGATGCAGCCATGAATTTTCTGGTTTTGCTCTGTTTTGAGTTAGCTTTTTGAGCTTAAACTTTTGATTATAGAAGTGGTTATTTTATGAGGTTTTAAATGGTTTAAAGCTTAGGTTTTGTTGGTTGAATGATGGATAAGTTGTGGTAATGCTTGGTTTTGATTTGATAAATGTTTGATAAGGTTTGAATTGAGAAAATGGCAGGGGAAGCTGGGTTCGTGGGGTCAAGTCGCGACTCACTAGGCCAAGTCGCGACTTGGACCCAAGTCAGAGCCTCCCAGGGCTCTGTGGGGGAGGCGCGCCACGACCCACCATGGGTCAAGTCACAGCCCGCCCCTAGCTCTTCATGTAGTGCTCTCTGTTTTGAGGGCAAGTCGCGACCCACTACGCCAAGTCAAACCTGCCCTTCCTATTTGAACTAAGAAGGGTTTTTCAAGGGTTTTAGGCTCGGGGTTTCAATTCTTAAGGCTTGGGATCGAATTTACTAATCGTGTTAGTAGGATTCGAGGTCCCGCTAGTGAGGTTTAGATTATAAACCTTTTATTGATGGAACTCCATATTGGTTATGACTAGGTGACTGCTAAGGAACTTAAGGACTGATCGTTCTCAGAGGTCGTTCTATTATTAATTCTCGCTCGAACTAGAGGTATGAAAACTACACCCAGTATATGACATGCACGGTTATTAATGAGGCATGTTGAGTGCTCTATATATTGACATTGATTGCATAGTAAATGCATAGCAACTTTGCTTATCTGTGTATGGCACTGACTTATGAGTCAGGAAACGACACGAGTCGTATGGTATTGGCTTTTGATTCAAGAATAGTATTATCGTGTGTAACACAAGCCAAAAAGATTAGATCTAATCGACATAAGCATTATCATCATAAGCCTAAAATGCTTGACCGACTTTAAGTTCGATGAAAACAAAAGCGCTTGTCTAGTCTAAAGGTTAGTTACTTAGAGCCAGAGCCAAAAGGCTCAGGTGACCGTAATGTCACATGGCTGAGGGTGCATAGCCCAAGTTCGTGACTCCATAGTCACTTATTTGGTTTAATTTCGTGACTCCATAGTCACTTATCTGGTTTAAGTTCGTGACTACATAGTCACTTATCTAGTTTAAGTTCGTGACTCCATAGTCACTTATATGGTTTAAGTTTGTGACTCTATAGTCACTTATCTGGTTTAAGTTCGTGACTCCATAGTAACTTATCTGGTTTAAGTTTGTGACTCTATAATCACTTATCTGATTAGAGCTACAAGTCCCTACATGATTACCAGAATCTTGATATTACATACATGCAGTAATAAGTTTTCTTGCTGAGCCTTGGCTCACAGGTGCTATATGGTGCAGGTAAAGGGAAAGAAAAGCTCACTCAACCTTGAGTGGAGAGCTTAGGTGGCGATGTGTACATATGCGGCCGCTTGACCACCACGGCCAAGGTGTTTCTCAGAGGAACTAGGGGCTAACCCTATTTTTGCCGCCTAGGTCGGCAGGTTGTAATTTTTTACACTGTAAAACATTTTTATGGACCCATATACAATTTTATATTTTAAATAAAATATATCCATTCCTTTTGATTAAGATTTTCACCTTAGCCTACTAGTAACACCTAGATGCACGTTTATAACCAAATGACTTGTTTAGCGAGTTAAGCACCGTTTAATGTCCACAATAACGGTCTTGGAGTAACTAGGGCGCTACAGATTTGATTGAGAGAAGATGTATTGAATAGTTTTTCAGGTTTAGGAAAAACTATCACTTTTTTTTTTCAGAGAGAGTCTGTCAGTATAAATATTTTAATTGCTTAAAACAACTTATTTATGAAAGTATCTCTCTTTTAGTTTTACAAAGATAATTAATTTAATTAATTAATATCTATTTTATTAAAATAAAATTGATCAGTTATAACCTATTTAATTATTTAATTTAAATCATATTTAAAAAGAATAATTAAATAATTGATTAAGCAAATAATTTTGAAATTCAAAATTCAAATCCCATAGATATAGATATCCCTGTGTGTGGCACCACACTCACTGTACAGTGAGTGTGTGGTACCACACACTATTAGGGTTCTCCCTAATTTACTCATTTGTTTATTTAATCAATATTTAAGACAATATATTTATCCGAAAATAAATATCAAATAATTTATAATTAACTTTATCTTAAAATATCAGTTTGAAATAAATAAATAAATAAATATCTTATTATAAATAAAATAGTTATTAATCTCTCTTTATATTAATCCAAACATGATTAATATTTATTTTAACATATAGTTTTTCAAAATAAAAACTATATAGTTAAGAAATTAATTAATTCATAATTAATCAATTGCCCATAATTATGACATAATTATTTCCTGCCCTGGAAAATTAATTTCCTTGCAATTAAGTCATTCTCTCTACAAATATTTGTTTTGACATCCTTACCCTTGATAGTATAGGATAGATGAGATATGGGGACCATTGACCTATAATACGAAGCTCCAATAAACTAGATTGTTAATTAAACTCTTTGATCTAATAATCTTATTTATTATTCCATGACTACACCACCATAAATATGGAATTGCACTCTAAGTATCTATAGAATTATATTTACCGAGTTTTCTCTTGTAGTCCATTGATATAATCAATAAATGTAGTTCTGTCCTCCATTTATTGGTTCATTAATTAGGGCTGGTAAAGATTACCGTTTTACCCTTCTAATTACCTCTTGATCCTTAAGTATCATTAATTCACTAGCGAATAATTAATCTATAATCAAATTATAGATTTGAGCTCAATAACTATTCAGCTCCAGAATTAACCCTTAAGGGAACCAATATTCAATCCCTTAGGAAAGTATGAATTCAATTATTGTAAATCATGTTCCTAGCCATTCATGATATTGAATCTCCAAAATAAAAGTTATTAGTCTCATTATACTAAGAAACCTTAACAAGTGAATCAAAAGATCCAATAAACACAAACAAGAGTTCATGTACTCAGGTTTAGACTGATCTACAAATGATCATCTATTATGATAAGAATTAAATCGTTATGTCAAATGGAAAATTTATAAAGATAATTAATTCTCATCGGTCCTCTCATATATATTCTCTATTATATACAACACATTTACTAAGATGTCTATCCACATCAATAATATGAATCTAGATGCCTTGCATCTCGTATGCTTAGTAAATCGCACAAATAAACATTCATTAAAGATTCATTACTTTAATATGTTACTGATTATTTTATTCATTATATATGATCTTAATTCTCTCGTACTAATACAAGATCATATTTTTGTGAATGAATTTTCTTGATATTATTTTATAATTAATTCAAACAATAATTATAACATTCAAATATAATAAAATTGTACTTATATTTAAATCAATAAAATGTCTTTACATGCTTTTAAGGCATTAATCCTAACAATCTCCCACTTACCCTCAAAGCAAGTGAGGCATCTCCCTTAATCTCATGTTGCATACATGACCCATAAACGACTTTGCAGGAAGTGTCGGTAATTGAGTCTGCCAGGTTTGGTTCCGACGCTGTCTTCATAACAGCCACATCACGTATATGCACAATCTCTCTAACCAGATGATATTTCCTTTCTATATGCTTTCTTCTCTTATGGCTTCTAGGTTCCTTGGAATTAGCTACTGCTCCACTGTTGTCATTGTAACGCCATGGTTAGCCAAGACTGTTACATTGTGTGTTTAAAATAGTGCTTGTTATACCCAAAAATTGGAGAATGCATCCTAGGAGGCTAAGGAGAATGCATCTAGGAGAGTGCCTCCTAGGAGGGCTAAGAGGGTGGTCCTAGGAGACCCCAAGGAGGGTGTGGTCCTAGGAGACCCCAAGGGTGTGTAGGAGGCAAGCCTCCCAAGGTTTTCTAAGTGTTGGCTCGAACGTGTCCAAGGTAAATAGCTAAGGAGGAGGAGTCTCATGCAAGAGAATGGAGACTTAGACTTTCATAAGGAAAGTCTATACAATGTTCGATCGGACATGTTTGGGAGATGCTAAAGGGGGTTGCCTCAATGTTGTCCAAGGTGGGGTTCCCTCAATGTTGTCCAAGGTGAGGTTCCCTCAATGTTGTCCAAGGTGAGGTTGCCTCAATGTCGTTGAAGGTGAGGTGCCAAGGAAGTTGCCTCGAACCACCTTGGTCCGAGGAGAAGCCAAGGAGATTGGTTCAAGGAGGAACATGGCATGCTAGAGGAGAGTACATGTTCGAGGAGAACCATGCACGTTCAACCCACCCAAAGCATGTCCTACCACCATGCATATCCTACCACCATGCATGTTTAACCAGCACTTGCATGGGTAGTGAGTAGGAGGTGGACCAACTAGCTAGAGGAGACTAAGTCAGACACAACTTCAACAACATGCGCGGGAATCTCTCATTCTTCCCGCAAATGGGGAATTTGTTACATTTTGAATTTTGAATGTTTATTTGTAATATAAATGTAATAAATATAGTAAAATATCCCTATTATAAGGGGATATCAGTTGAGGATCCCATCTCTATAAATAGAGAGCTTATGAGATGAGAGAGGGGTCCCTTCTGCTTATTCTTTCTAGAGAGATAAAATTGGGTCTGTCTATTCTAGAGAGAGAAAGTGCTGAAATTAGAGAGAATTCTAGTATTTTCACAATTTATACTGAAGAAACTCAGTTGGCATAGTCCATCTGATCTTGAGTATAGATTTATAAATCACAATTCTAAGTGGATTAGGCTATTACCGACAATCGGGGCTGAACCACTATAAAAATTCTGTGTTATTTACTTTTCTTGTTTATACCGTCTGTTGTCGTTTACATTCTCTTGAAGGTTCGTCGTATTTGACGTTCTCACGTCGTTGGCTAAAAACGCAGTCAACATTTTGGTGCTTTCATTGAGAGCCTGAAGAGAAGAACAGACGGTCCCTGAAGCAAGATGGCGCCTAAGAACACCACTGCTGCTTCCAAGAGGACGAACTCCTCTAAAGAACCTGCTAGATCTGAAGGTCCTTGCCCACAATATCATGAGAATGAACCTAGGGTCATGCTTGAGGATGTGACTCCAGGAGTTGAAGAGCTCCAAGAGACCATGGGGGCCTTCCAGGAGGAGATGGCACGATTCCACGCTAGGCAAGAGGCGTTTGCTGAAGAGATGGCCAGGCAGAGAGCTGCCTTAGAGCAGCAAAAACGCGATATGGAGGCCAGAAGTGAGGAGCTCAGACAACAACAGGAGGAGGTCAACCAGAAACATCGTGAAGCAGCGCTTGCTTTGGAGGCTGCTACCAAGTTGGCCCAGGCCAATGCCCAAGCTACAGCACGAGGGGCAACCACTCCAGGAGCAAGGACCACAGAAGCTAGTGGTAGGAGTAATGATAGACCAAGGAGGGGTGGTAATAACCCACCTAGTGAGGGAGATGGAGTTCGATCGCACACTACCTCAACCCAAGGGGAGCACTCTAGAACCCCCTCCAGAAGTCACCGATCGGGCAGTAAAAAGACTCCACCTGGGCAGGAGCAAAATAAATCTCCTAGAGAGAAGAGGACCTCTCAGTTCAAAGATGGGCATGGTGGGGATGAGGCTGATAGTCATCCAACCAGCCAATCCAAGGAAAAGGAGGGCCACAACCCACAAGGAGGAGAACACTGCCCAGAGCGTGCCAAGAAGCCTCCATTGCATCCCGACCAGCGGCGTAGCAGGAGAGATGAAGTCCCACGTAGTAAGCCCACTGGGAAATCGAAGAGTACGGTATTTGATCGGGTAGGAGAGCATGCTTCTCAGAAGGATCTGAGGGACGTTATCACCAACAAGAGGAGGACCGTCCCGGTCGAAGGGCAAAATCTGGACCGTCCTACCAGTCAATTAGAAATACTTGACGGTGGCGTGCCAGATGGTAATGCCCGACCAGGCGGTCAAAACCTTGGAACCTCATCAGTTGCACCAGCTATCCAAGCCCAGCTTGACATGCTAGCAGCTGCAGTGCAAGGTTTGTCGAAGCGACCTTCCGAGATAGATCCGATAGACTACCGGAGTGGCAGCCCGTTCTCTGCTCGAATAAGAGCAGCCCAACCACCAGCAAAGTACAAAGCACCGATACTGCCAATTTATACCGAAAAGGCGGACCCAATAAGACATGTTGGGAAGTTTGAGGACCAGATGGAACTACTCGGGGTGAGTGATGACTATCGGTGTAGAGTCTTCCCCACCACCTTGACGGACACTGCCCAAGAGTGGTATTGGAGGTTTAAACCAAACTCCATTACCTCTTGGGAGTCATTCAGGAAGGAGTTTTGTAGACAATTTAGCACTGCCCGGACTCCACCAGTTTATGCCAACGACTTGGCAGATATCAAACAAAGAAAAAATGAGTCTCTAAAGAGCTATATACAGAGGTTCATGAGAGAAGCCAATAGAGCAACTGCTGTAGGAGACGAAGGGAAGATGGTTGCCATATCTGCTGGGATAATTTATCGAAGTCCCTTATGGGATAGCATCCATCGCCATCCAATCTCAACACTTCAACAATTTCTTGACCGGGCGGAAAAATATATGAATTTGGATGATGCGATAGAGAAAGGGGAGAATGGCATAAACAACCCAAGCAGACCAACTGACTCTCCTAGTGATGGTGGAAAGAAACGTAGAAGTAATGGGTCTGACCACCATGAAGAAAAGAAGGCAAAGATGGATTCAAGTGAGAAGCCAACCAAGTATGAGCCTCAATTCACCAACTACACCACTCTCTCAACCAGTAGAGCAGAGATATATCTTGCTAGTCAAGAGGAGGTTCCTTACAAGAAGCCTCCACCCATCAGGAGAGAGATGAGGAAGAGAGACATGAACAAGTATTGTCGCTTCCATGAAGATTATGGTCACGACACAAATGAATGCAACCACCTCAAGGACGAGATAGAATTTCTTCTCCGGTCGGGCAAGTTGAAGAAGTACCGAGCAGAGACACCCCAAGGAGAAGGAGGTAGAAGCAACTCCGGATTCAAGCGACAAAAATCTCCACCCTTGCAGCCTGGACCCGTGGACTTCACCGTAGACACTATATGTGGAGGTCCGCCCTTAGCTGAGGAGAGCAACGAAGCAAGAGGAGGGGTATGCTGAGGAGGAGTGCTAGGAGCAGGAATCGTTGGAGTGGCGTGCACATAGAGCGTCGAAGGAGATATTATTTTTAAATACCGCTTTCAGAGTGGTAGCTTGGTTTCGAGTTTTTTAGACTTGTTATTTAAGTTTGGTGTATGAACTGGTTATTTGCTAACCAATCATTTTATTTTGAACAATTTTGGTTGTTTAAGACTCGTTGCTAGACATGTTTTGTCATTTTTAATTTACGAGTAATAAAAGAGACTACGCGCAGCGTGGTCGATTCTTGCTACAAATATGCATGTGTGTTAGTTATCCGAGTAGTGTTCAACTGGTCGATGTGTTCAAGCAGTGTTCAACTGCTTGAGTATTTTCCATATATTCTATGTGTTTCACGAGTAGTTAACTGCTCGAACAGATTCAGTCATGTAGCAAGTGACTAAGGGTCTTTCAACCTCCAACCACCTGGGGGGCACATGGGGTATGCTGGTATATAACTTAACACAGGCAATAAGAGCACGAGGTAATATATCTGTTTTTAGGCTGACTTGTAAATTTTCGAAGTCCAAAAAGGCCATTAAGCTAACTTGCTTGGCAAAGCTTAAGTAACTTGGAATTTTTAAAATTTCAAGTTAGGAGCAGATATTCGTGTGACCATAAACATCATGCTCATAAAATGTTAGAGCAATAAGAGTGTGAGAAAGTATACTTAGCATGGACTTATGAAATGTCTAGAATTTCTAAGTTAGAAAACTAAGTACTCATGCGAAAATCTAAGGCATACACCAGAGTGACTTTACTCTTCACAAGAAACTTATAACTTTTTAAGTCTAGAGGAGACTTAGAATGTTTTAAGCTAATAGAGAGAAGTAAAGTATAAGTGCCAACAGCTACAAGTTTAGCTCACCAGGTGCAAAGTTTTCTTGCTCAGGAGAGCAGATACAACTTCCCTGGTCGGCTAAGCATGTATCATCGATCAACATTCCCTGGAGTGAATCAAACAAATGCATGCAAAATAGATGCTACATGGTGAAAATTTGTCCTTGGGAGGAGAAGTCAAGTTTTCACTAAGATTGATTGAGAGAAATCAATCTCTCAAAATAAATTTGGGAGGGTCGAACAAGGTGCTTTGATGGTTTTTCCTAAAAGTACCTAAGAGTGCCCAAGCAAATGCATAAAAATGTGGTGTCCAAGCATACCTTGAGGTGGCCGATCGGATGCATGTTGATCCAAGGAGCATCTCGCCTACGTCCAAGGATCTAGGCCCAGAAATATTGGTGCCTAAGGTACTGCATCTGAGGAGGAGAAACACGCTTGAGTGGTTGGAAGCTACATTATATCCGATCGGAGTGGGGGGCATTCGTCTGAGGTGATGTGTTTAGTTCCAAGGAGAAGCGTCCAAATGGTGATGCTGCCTATGTCCGATCGGAGAAGGAATGCTTGGAAGGCTGGCTACTGTTCCATGCATTGCATTGCATTGCATTGCATTCATGTTAACACGGCTTATGCCTGTTTGTCCATGCTCACGATCAATACAGGTGCTTAAAGTGTTTGAAAAATTGGGTGTCCAAGCATACTTTGAGATGGCCGATCAGATGCATGTTGATCCAAGGAGCATCTCACCTACGTCCAAGGATCTAGGCTAGAAATATTGGTGCCTAAGGTGCTACATCCGACCAAGAGGAAACAAGAAGTATCCAGTCGGACCTAGGTCTTTGGCACCATAAGAAAAGAAGTGTCCGATCGGACAAGAAGTGTGCCTAAGGTGCTACATTCGACCAAGAGGAGACAAGGTACCCGATCGGACCTTGATGGAGGAGCCAAATGTTTGGCTCGGGCCATGTCCGAGGAGAAGCCAAGTCATTGGCTTGGACCTTGGTTCAAGGAAAGGTCATGAAAGCTTCGATCGGATTATGTTCGAGGAGAAGGCCATGCATGTGTGCCAAGGGTCCGATCGGACCTTAGCTTGGTGAGCTTCCAAAAAGATTGGCTCGGACCAAGTCCAAGGAGAGGTCCCATGCATGCCCAAAAGATAAACTCAAGAGTGCATGCCTGCCTGCCTTGTGTCTAAGAGTATATGCATCCGATCGGACATGATTGGAGGAGCCAAGAGGTGTCCGATCGGACCTTAGTTTGAACTTCCAAAAATATGTAGCTGGGACATGTCTGAAGAGAGCCAAAGTGATTGCCCTGGACCCATACCCGAGGAGAGTGCCTGCATTCGATCGGATCACATCCAAGGAGACCATGTTTTGCATGGTGCAGGCCGAGCATATCCAAGGAGCCTAATGCATGTGTCCGATCGGACAATGTCATGAAAGCTCAGTCCGAGGAGACCGTGCATCCGTTCCAAGATGGTTGGCTCGGACCAAGTCCAAGGAGAAGTCCCATGCATACCCAAAAGATGAACTTAGTTTTTGGCCAAGGGTATGCAATGTCCGATCGGACATAATCTGAGATGCCAAGAAGAGTGTTCTTCCGATCGGACGTGGTTGGAGATGCCAAGAAAAGTGTTCATCCGATCGGGCATGGTTGAAGATGCCAAGAGATTGGACTTAGATTTTGGCCAAGGAGAGGCCACACAAGCTTCGATCGGACCGTGTCCGAAGAGAAGCCAAGTCATTGGCTTAGATTTTAGATCGAGGAAAAGCCATGGAAGCTCCGATCGGACCATATCATGAAAGCTCCGATCGGACATAGTTGGAGGAGCCTAGTGCGTTTGGCTCGGACATGTCCGAGGTGAACTTCCAAGATGTGTGGCTCGGACCACCTTGGTCCGAGGAGATTGCAAAAATATGTCCGATCGGACCCTAGTCTGAGAAGCCAAGAAATTGCCTCGGGTGTGAAGACAAGGAATCTCGATCACCGAAATTCTAATCCTAGCGCAACCAAATCGAGGATATTCAACGACCTATCTCTATGCCATGATGATTTTGCAACATATACAAAGGGAGCTTATGTTTTCATTACATCAAGAAATATAGAGTTTGAAGAAATCACAAGGCAAGTTCGAGACAAGTTCTGTCATGGGAGTTTACGTGAAAGTTATCAACCGGATAGGAGCTTTGGGATGACCTCGAGAGCATTTTGCTAGAAGAAAAGTTTATCATACGAGGGAAATCGTATAATAAACTTGGGGGGCAAATGTTATACCCAAAAATTGGAGAATGCATCCTAGGAGGCTAAGGAGAATGCATCTAGGAGAGTGCCTCCTAGGAGGGCTAAGAGGGTGGTCCTAGGAGACCCCAAGGAGGGTGTGGTCCTAGGAGACCCCAAGGGTGTGTAGGAGGCAAGCCTCCCAAGGTTTTCTAAGTGTTGGCTCGAACGTGTCCAAGGTAAATAGCTAAGGAGGAGGAGTCTCATGCAAGAGAATGGAGACTTAGACTTTCATAAGGAAAGTCTATACAATGTTCGATCGGACATGTTTGGGAGATGCTAAAGGGGGTTGCCTCAATGTTGTCCAAGGTGGGGTTCCCTCAATGTTGTCCAAGGTGAGGTTCCCTCAATGTTGTCCAAGGTGAGGTTGCCTCAATGTCGTTGAAGGTGAGGTGCCAAGGAAGTTGCCTCGAACCACCTTGGTCCGAGGAGAAGCCAAGGAGATTGGTTCAAGGAGGAACATGGCATGCTAGAGGAGAGTACATGTTCGAGGAGAACCATGCACGTTCAACCCACCCAAAGCATGTCCTACCACCATGCATATCCTACCACCATGCATGTTTAACCAGCACTTGCATGGGTAGTGAGTAGGAGGTGGACCAACTAGCTAGAGGAGACTAAGTCAGACACAACTTCAACAACATGCGCGGGAATCTCTCATTCTTCCCGCAAATGGGGAATTTGTTACATTTTGAATTTTGAATGTTTATTTGTAATATAAATGTAATAAATATAGTAAAATATCCCTATTATAAGGGGATATCAGTTGAGGATCCCATCTCTATAAATAGAGAGCTTATGAGATGAGAGAGGGGTCCCTTCTGCTTATTCTTTCTAGAGAGATAAAATTGGGTCTGTCTATTCTAGAGAGAGAAAGTGCTGAAATTAGAGAGAATTCTAGTATTTTCACAATTTATACTGAAGAAACTCAGTTGGCATAGTCCATCTGATCTTGAGTATAGATTTATAAATCACAATTCTAAGTGGATTAGGCTATTACCGACAATCGGGGCTGAACCACTATAAAAATTCTGTGTTATTTACTTTTCTTGTTTATACCGTCTGTTGTCGTTTACATTCTCTTGAAGGTTCGTCGTATTTGACGTTCTCACGTCGTTGGCTAAAAACGCAGTCAACAGTGCTTGACTCACTAAGCGAGTCATTTGGACTTAAATGTGTAATTAAAGATAAATCAAGGTTAGGTATTAAAAATTTTGGTCAACGAAGTAGTTATTTCTCATTAAAACATTAAGTTTATACACGAGATCCCACAAAGTGGTTACAAACTGAAAAAAAAAACAAATGGAATACAAATCAATCGTCTTAAGCGGCAAAGTAGGGTTCAACCATGGTTCCTCCCAAGCTATCCCAACAGTGGCAGTTGTGTAGGCTACATATGTACACACCGCCCTTGAAGCTCTCCAACTCATGGCTGGTCCGACTTTCCCTTTCCCTTACCTGTACCACATAGCACCATTGAGCCAAGACTCAACAAGAAAACTTAAATCAACAGGTAAAAATGAGCAACAATATATAAACAATAAACTTAAATCAATAAATTCAATCAGAAACAGGATATAAGCCATAAACTTAGCAGTAATAATCTGCTCATTCAAACACATAATCCAATCTCAACAATCAATATAGTTAGTTAAGTGCAATCAACACTTCTATTTATTGGTATAATGTTCAGGCCGATGCCCTTAAGCCGAGTCTTCTGGTCTTATAGCCAACCTCGACACGCTTAGGCTAGGCTACGTGCCGCACGCTTGCTATCGGCCCCCGACACCTTTAGGTCAGCCTTCAGAATAGATATAATCACATAAATATATATATTGTACAACATGCAATCAGATGCAACAAATACAAGCATGCCCTACCGAATATTCTCAAATACAATTATAGCCATATTCTCACATATAGTCATAGTCATACTCATATTTATTAATAGGGTTCCGAGCCCTGATCACAACCCGAGTGCAGTTTTCTTACCTTGAGTCCCGAGTAGAAAGCGTATGGCGATCCCGAGCACGATCCCTTTTCCCGAGCCTTAGCGGTATAACTTAGTCACAACGCAATATTGGATAACAATCAAAACCTAAACCAATTAAAATCTTTGGAATAACTTATTAGCCTTTGGGACCTCGAATTCTACTAAACCGGGTAGTAGAATCCTTCCCGAGCCCTTAGGTTTGAGTTCCCGACCTAAAAGAACTGTTTTGGCCATTTTTCTCAATTAAAGTCGCGGCTCAAGCCCAAGGGTCGCAACACGCTACAAGTTAGAGAGCTCGAGGTTTCCTCCTAGCAGACAAGGGTCGTGGCGTGCCCCAGCCAGTGCCGTGGCTCGAACCCGAAACCCAGAAATTCTGGGGGTTTCCATGAGTTTTCCCCGAGCCAAAATTATCAAAATCTATCCTAAACAAGAACCCAAGCCACAATTGAGCCCCAAAACCGCAATATTACACTCACAGTAGCACAAACACATAAAAACTCAACCTAAAACCTCATGGAAACCAAGAATTCAGAAAAACTTTAAAAACTTAAAAGCTTTAAAACTCATAACCTAAATCTTCCAATTACCCCTGTTCAGATCAATCCTAGTTGCTCCCTTAAGCTTAGAAGCTCCTAGCTCCATTGAGCTTCAATTTCCCCAGCAATCCTTGCCCCAAAATTCTAAGATTTAGTGCTCTTCCCTTTCAATCTTCCAAAGCTTCCACTAAGAGAGTGAGAGATGGAAAACATGGGAGAGAGAGAGTGTGTGTCTTGTTTTGTTTTACTGATTGTTCTCAAGGCTTCTAGCTTAGCTAAGACCAATCAAAGGCTAGGAAAAGACCATAACGCCCCTAACCCAAATGCTTTCCCCTCAATCCCCTCAAGGGAAAAACGATCATTTGCCACATTTCCCACTAATTCTCAAATTGCACTATAAATTCCCGAATAATCCAAACATATCCAAATAATCATCAAATAAATACCCGCTACCTGATAAATCCTGAATACTCACTAGGATTTCCCAAAATACCCCTAGGCTCACCCTGAGCCGGGTATTTAACCCCGTTGTGACTATTCCGTTAATACGCTTACTAGGATCGCCTCGGACCACACTTCTCAAATATACCCCCATAACACTGGGATCTCACTCATAACGCATACATAATACAAATATATCCTCAACGGGTCAAAAATTACAAATATGCCCCGATTTACAAAAACGGGCCCACATGCATATTTAATACACATAAACATGCATAAATATTCGCATTACCACATAAATCATTTATACCACATAATCATACATATATTCCATTAATTCCATATATAAATTATGCCCTCCTGGCACAGTAATCTAGGCACTCAGCCTTAATAGAAAATTTGGGACGTTACAGTCATAGTACACAATTAGTGGCTTATCCATATTTGGAACTAGTTCTAGATCAGTGTAGAACTTCCTCAACCAAAACGCTTCCTAAGCTGCTTCACAAGCCGCTATATACTCAGCTTCAATGGTTGAATCTGTCATACTGGATTTGTTTAATACTTCTCCAGGCTACAACTCATCCACCAAGAGTGAATACTAGCCCAAACGTCGACTTATGAGTGTCTTTGTCTGATTAGAAATTAGAATCACGGTATCCAGTAGGGTTTAATTCTCCTCCTAAGATACTTGAGAATGTGCTTTATTGAAATCCAGTGTTCCAAACTAGGATTTGATTGATAACGACCCACAATCCCTATTGCATAACATATGTTAGGCCTAGTACACAATATAGCATCTGCTGTACCCCAAAATAAATACGAACTGAATTACTCAGCACGAGGTATAGCTGGCAGACAAGCATATGAATAAAGCATACATATAGAACATCTAACTAACTCTGGAGTGAGTAGCTCGAGTCAAACTTCACAGCTTACAACAACCAGATAGTCTCCAGATTGCCTATTGTGCCAACAACTTAGTTCAAGATGCGCGATGGTCGGATCGCCTTCGTGAAACTCTAAACGTGACCCGTGTCAGTTCAGGTTAGTTCTTGGACATCCGGCTCGAAGAAAGTGTTCAGCTCGCGGAAGCCTAGTCATGACGCATAGTGAAGGATCCCAAAAGACTCAAAAATTCCTTATACAGTCATTTATGCTTAAATATTATTCTGTATTTATTACCCAATATTGGGGTCATAGAATCAATAGGCATTAATGTATTTATGTAAATGGGATGTTACCCAAAAATGTATGTTACCATATTTATGCATGGTTACCCAAAACTGTCTAGGTAGAATTCCTTATAAATATAGGGGAGAATGGATAGAAATGAGGAGAACATCTTTGTATACTGAAACTCTGGTGAATTTGTGACAGACAATTTCACGGTGAGAAACAAACAGACTAATAAGAGTGACTCATGGACTAGGTGGATTTTAACCACTAAACCACGTAAAAAGTGTGGGGGATCTTAATAAGTTTTTATTCATCTAGTTACGGTTTAGCAAAAGCCTAATATCTCTATTTTTAGATTTCTTAATCCACATTGGCGAAAAACTGTGTCAATGGATTGGTGCTTTCGCTGAGAGCATATTAGGCCTAATCCCCCACACAAGTTTCACCTAATATTCACCATGGTGGTCACCCGATCTATGCGTGACAACGAAATGGAACAACCTGATGATCAGGAGGTTCACCGTGCGGCCATCCCCACTAGAGAAGGCTCAACTACACAACGTCTTCCTAGAAAACAACATGCGGACCAAGATGATGCTGGGAGCTCAGCCTCACGCCCATCAAATCCCCATCTGAGATACTTGATAGCCATCAAGATGGAAAATTCCTAATTAAGGAGCCATCTTGCCCAGGCTAATAAGTAGATTGAGGAGATCTTGGCTTACCCCCTCCTGCAATCAATGTTGGCATTAGAATGAGGCAAAGTGGGTTCCATAGGTCCCACAGGAATAATCGACCCAATCTTAGTAGCTCTGTTAGAACTGCAAATTCGAGCTCTATACCTTCTGAGAAAATCCCGTGAAATACTCACCTGCAAATACTCATAAGAATCATCAACTTCATGTCAGTCGATCTGTTCGGACTGCGACTCCGAGTTCCGTACCTTCTGAACTGATCCCAAAAAATGCTCAACCCACCAACCCTTGCAGGAACAATCATTCAACTCACACTCCCAGGAATCAACCTAGCCAACACAAGGCAAGCTTGGACCGATTTGAGGAGGCGAGACATCCCAGCAAATCCATCCGTGCCACGGCCAGAGCCTCCGACATGGAGAAATGAACTAGCCCTACCTCCAACCTAGGAAGTTGGAGTAGACCAAGGGTGAGCTAATCTAGTGTGCCCTGATGGAACAAGGATAGCTTCACCAATAAGACATTCTCTGTCACCAATTCGACATCCAATGCCAACTCACCCACAAAGGAATGCTCCAGCTCGAAGGGATGGCAGGAGAAATCCTCCCCTCCCCCCCCCCCCCCCCTTAGAGGACATTTATATCCCACATCCTCGCGCTAATAATCCAGGTCCTCGATCCCTGCCACGAGCTATAAGCTTCACTAACGGAAGCTACTGAATAGAGAGCCAGCACGATGGCAGGCATGAGAGCGACCTGATGAATCACTTGAGCTCCGCATAAAGCCTTCATTTCGACTCATATTTCAACTTGCGCGATCATCTAAACTCACAGAGAGGATATTTAGCTCGCCATGATGATTTGAGTTATACTCAACCTAGGGGAGATCCATCTATTGTACGAGACAATGGGAATGTCCCACCTAACCGAGCTTAAGCTTGGAGGCAAAATAACCCATCTAATGCATACAACATGATTGGGGCTGATAATCAGCTCCCGAATAACCTAGATGCCAAGGATCCAACCCTCAAGCGTTTGGCCTTAATGGAAGAGCAGATGAAGAAACTCCTATCTAGAAAATGATTCGATGATTATGATTTCGATGAGGAGCTCGTGCCTTTTTCTCCTAACATTGCGGCAGCTCTGTATCCTATTTGCTTTAGGATACCGACCATGCCTACATATGATGGAAACACTGACCCATCCAATCACCTTGGGACTTTCAATACGTTAATGATGGCTCACAACATCGGGTTTGACTTAAGATGTATCTTGTTCCCCACAACACTGACTGGATCGACCAAGTTGTGGTTCAATAAGTACAAGAAACATTCAATCACCTCATGGAAGAAATTGTCTTCCGAGTTTAAGAGACAGTTATGAGTTGCGAAGGAAGCTCGCGTTGAAGCCGATTCATTGGCTAACATTAAACAACAGCCTGGTGAGTCCCTGAAGGCATGTCTGAACCGGTTCACCAATCCAGCAACACAAGCTAGGGATGTTGATGACAACTCCAAGCTCATGGCTATGAGGATAGGGATCACAGTAGGAGGTGATTTATGGAAAGCACTCTAGCGAAAAGGAGTTAATAGTGTAGATGAATTCTTGGCTCAGGCTGAGGAATGGATAAATTTGGAGGAGGCACAATCTAATGTCGCAGGAATAAGCCAGACCCCTATTCAGCCCGCTGGAACGATGGCGGATGTTGTAGCTACAACTCAACCCGCTACCCAGTATAACCAGGCGGGGAGCAATAAGCAGAAGAGGACTGGTGAGGGCGACCATAATGACCCTTCAAGGGTGCGTCGCGATGCTAAATGGGAAGAATAGCCAAGTGAGATTTTGAATTGTGGGGACTCAAACCTAAGGGCTCGGGAATGATTCTACTACCCGATATTGTAGAATTTGAGCTCCCGGAGGCTAGGACTTGGTCCGAAAGCCTTTATTTACTTGATATTGATGGATATCCTCTATTATGGTTGTGACTAGGGTACCTTTAGGGCTTGGAAGGGGATCGTGCTCGAGGGTCATTTCTATTTATCCAGTGCTTGGACCAAAGGTAAGAAAATTGCACCCTGGGTTATGATTAGGGATCGAGCCCCTGTGAATGAGCATGCTTATGATTATGCCGGTGATTTTTTGATTAAGCATGCTTGACTGCTCTGCGTCTAGATAATTGTTAAATAAATTGTACTTGCTTGTTTTTTCGGTCGTGTCTATGTTACCCATTATGTTGTGTTTAACGAAACATCCTTTCCTTTTCAATCATATTTTGCGTCACCTCCCCCAACCAAATCCCATAATGTTATCCAATCTCTTCCCTTTTTCCCACTCTCATCTGCATCTCCTTCCTTTCCTAGTCCACCCAAGTCTCCCATACCCAATTCTGTTGTCCATCCTTCCCCTTGTTTCCCTGCTTCTCCTTCTCCTGTCTCTACCGTTTCACCCTATGTCGTGTCTTCCCCTATCCTCGCCTCTCCTGTTGTCCAACCTTCTACCCAAAAGGTCGCACCCACGAACACTCATCCCATGATTACTCGGGCCAAATCTCGCATTTTTAAACCAAAACTATTTGCTAGCTCTCTGTCATCTATACCAGTGGAGCCTGCTACATTTACCGAGGCAGCAAAACATCCTGAATGGCGTCTTGCCATGGATAAGGAAATTGGGGCATTACATTCTTAAGGCACTTGGTTTATTGTACCACATCCCTCAAATGCTAAAATTATAGGCTGCAAGTGGGTCTTCCGAATTAAACTCAATCCTGATGGTCCTCTATCCCATTACAAGGCATGTCTTATGGCTAAAGGATATCATCAAACTCATGGCTTGAACTTTCATGAGACTTTTAGTCCAGTGATTAAACCCACCATAATCCATTTAGTACTTAGTTTGGCTGTCTCTCAAAATTATATTGGTAATCAATTGGATGTGCAAAATGCGTTCTTACATGGCAACCTTACTGAGACTGTTTATATGTCCCAACCACAGGGTTATGTTGATTCTGCACAACCTCATCACGTTTTTCGATTGTATAAATCTCTATATGATCTCCATCAGTCACCTCGTGCCTGGTTTCTAAAGCTGAGTACTGCCTTGTGTCAATGGGGCTTTACATCGTTCATGGCTGATGATTCTCTATTTTTGTATGTTTCTGGTTCAATTATGTTGATTGTTTTGGTATATGTCGATGATATAATAGTGACTGGTTCTGATGCTACAAAAATCTCAGAGTTATTGGCTTACTTGACGTTGTCTGTGTTTTCATCCAAGAACACGTGATCTCCTGAGTAAGACACGTGCCTCTTTTATGAGGCAACACCCAAAGGAGATGTTCTCGGGAGGTCAGTTCCACAGTTGGAGGTCCTTCTCCTCGTATAATGAGAATGCATCAACATCTCTACTGGGCCATGTCCCGAGAGCTGTGAATGTCTTCATAAGGTTACCTCCTAGGGATGCTTGGTAGTCCATGTCTTTCCTTGCCCTTAGCTATATTCCAGGCCAAGGACCTAGTCCTCGGAATCTCAGGGATAGGCCAGGTGTTATCCAATGCAGATTAGCTGCCTCAAAGAAAGACCTGGCATCCTTTTTGGGTGATCTCCCTACAGTGTTATCGATGGTACAACTTGACAACTCACACTCCCACTATGTCGCTTGACACAGAAGTACGTACAACATGGCCTGATAGTCCCAGGGGCATGTTCCCCATAAAGTGGTTACCTTTCTGCAGTGGGCCCCACAAATCTCGCTTGTGTCGTGGTCTCTATTCAATGCATCCCAATGCATTGAAGTGTATTAATCCCCTAATTATGGGAAGAATGTGTATTAGTTACTTATGATTAACACTAATGACCCCAACCTCTATAAATAGGGCTGGGAATTTCATTTTAAAGGGTTGAGTATTTTAGAGAGAAAACTATTTGTACTCAAAGCAATCTAAACACTGCCTAAGAATACACTACTGGAGCTTGCAATCACAAGCTTACAACCATCTTAATACCAGAGACTTGTGCACTAGGGTTCTTTTATAACCTTAATCTCTCTTATTAAGGTTGATAGCGAAAAAGGCAGTCAATATTTTGGTGCTTTCATTGAGAGCTTGAAGAAAGAATTTGAAACATTCACGATCATGGTGACTACATGAAGAAACGTTACAGAGGAGGTGTTCCCTCCTACCAGAGTTGAAGGAAGAGAACCCAGTAAGAAACCACCTCAGGGCGTACCTAAGATGATGGAGGACTACGATGACTACGTCGAATATGAAGCGAAGATAATGGTGCCGACCAAGGGTATTATGAGGACGAATATCCTCAGTCCATGGAGACGGAAGAGACGCCAGAGGTAGTGGTGCTCCGTGAGCGGGTGGCCACCCAAAAAAAAAAATTGATGCTCAAGAAGGTATGATTGCTGCTCTTCAAGAGATGTTACTTGCCATGAAGACCACTCTTGCAGCCTAGGGTTGTGAGTGGACCCCAATGGCAACATGCCAATCGGGCACCCAACAGGTGTGCCACTTGCGCACCCCGTTGGAGTGCTACCTGTCAACGTAGTTAGTGTGCCTCCCAGGCACCCGGTTGCAGAGGCGCGAGATCCGCCAGCTGGGGTGCCCACTAGGCACTGCTTAGTGGTGAAAAATGCACATTTATTGATTTTAATTGTCAAAATAAATTAAGTTTTAATTAATATTTTGATGGAATTAATATGATTTATTTTAGAAATGAAAATATTTGATTATGATTTAATTTATTGTTATTTTGTAGGAATTAAAGTTGTATTTTGACACTTTGAAATGAATAGAGAAAGAAAGAATTAAATCTGAAACAAATGAAAGAAAATTAACAAAACTAAAAAGAATTCGGCCCAAAAGCCCAGGCCCAGCCTCTTCTCCCCTCTCTCCTAGCGCCAGGTGGCGTGCCAGCATTGCGCCACGCGTCCGCAAGTCAGCCTTCTTCAACAGCCTTCGACCCGCGTGCGACCCGGTTCGGCCCCTCCCTTCTCCAGCCAATGCCTACGTGGCGCGCTTGTATTGGCTCGACTGGATCAATGGATCAGCTGCCACCAGCCACCTTTGGCCCAATTTTTTGAGCACTTTGGGCTTGCACCTTTCCTCTTTGAGCTTTAAAGCTCATGGTTAATATTTATAATAAGATATGATTTTTCAAAATCATATTTTATTATTAATATTTCAGATTTATTTTGTAAACCCCAAATTGTTGTTTAATTTATTTTTAGTAATTTTCTCCCTCTATAAATAGGGACTCTTCTTTCACATTTACCATGTAATTTTTAGGTAGCAAAACTCTACCAAATTTTAGTCTCATTTCTCATATTTTCTCTCTAGAATTTCATGAGAATGTCTAGCATAATAGGCTAACCTTCTTAGGAAGGTTAGGATGATCCTATATGCACTATGACTTTATTTGGTATTTTTGATTCACCATGTGTTTAAATTTTATATATTTGAGTGATTTATTTTATTTCATCTCTATTCCTTCATCTTGTTATCTATATTTATGTTTACTAATAGTATATAGATTTTGTCAAGCACTTTCTATGTATTATCAAATTAGTGAAAATAATATAGATAATATCTTTATCATTTTCTCCATCACATTCATATATATTTACTTTTGCTAAATCTATATAGAATTAGTCATGCTCTTTCTATATATTTTATAAATAGTAAAAATAATATTTGTGTTAGGTTTTATGTCCAATCTTTTATTGCATTATTTCCAATGGTATAATGTCATTTTTAGATTTCTCATAAGATTTATCTCATCCTTCCATGGTAAAGAATAGTAATCACTTGAATACATTTTTGTGAAATATATTTGTACTTTAATGTTAAATCTTCCAAATGAATAGTTGGTGTAACGCCCTACTTCCTTAGAGCCGTTACTAAGTGAGTTTTAAACGTGCATTAACTCGCTAATCGAGGTTTTATATCAAACAGTGTAACTAAGCCATGAACAGAGGAAAAACTTTTAGAAATAAATTCATTTCATTGAAAATCATAAAAGTTTAACACTTGGGATCCCAAAATACACATTAGAAGCATTTAAAACACATAAACTGAACCCAGTCGACTAAACGACAAAATCTAGGTTTATTTACAAACATCTCCCAAATTCAACTGGCTGTGGCAGCCAGGCTGGCCAAACATGTACACGCCGCCTCACGCCTGTTGTACTCATGGTTGGTTGATCTTCTCTTTACCCTTACCTGCACCACAGAGCATCTGTGAGCCGAAGCCTAGCAAGAGAACCCACAAACAGATAACATATGCAACACATATATCAAGCATATAAAGAGGCCACCAATGGCTAAACATATACGGCCTAGCCGTCCTAGGCGTTTACCATGCCCTGGATTCGCGGACCACGCCGTGAGGATATCCCAGGTATCCTTCTAGGGACGCGCCCTGGCAACTCGCACTCCACATGCTCAACGCTGCTCCCGGCCCCTTGCCATTCTCGGCCTTGCACTCAACGTGCCTAATGTCGTTCCCGGCCCTTCGCCGTTCTCGGTCTACACCGTTCCTGGCTCAAGCCGACCATTCACATCATAATATACATAGCATAACAAGCAAGTATAGAATTCTAGCATAATCAGGTAAAGGGCTACGCCCCGCAGTTCTAACATATTCGACTCGGCCCTGCATATCAATTCTATTCAAACTCATTGGGCTCAGCCCTGCACACAAGCTCTATGGGAACAAGGGTTCTCTTACCTGAGTTCTGAGCTTTCTGAGCATCGATGCCCCGAGCACAGTCCTCTAACGTGAGCCTCGCCGAAACCCTAGTCACAACACATTAACAATGTCCATCCATCAAATTTTTAATCCAATAAATAACTTAGAGCCATAACCCTAACCTCCGGGTCCTTGAATTCTATCAATCCAGGTGATAAAATTCATCTCGAGCCTTACCCCTTGAGTTCCCAAGCCTAAAATGCCCTTAAAAACTCAAACTGGCACAAAGGGTCGCGGCCCCACCCATAAGAGCCGCGGCTAGCCTCAAAACAGAGGCTAGCACCTCACTGACCCCCACACGGGTCGCGGCGCGCCCACTAGGCGCCACGGCGCGCATGAGCTTCTCGGCCTCCCATGGCCGCGCGCGCACACGAGTCGCGGTGCATCCCTCCTAGGGTCGCGGCTCTCACCATCGAACCCAGATTTTCCACCATTTTTCTACACCTTTCCTCAAGCCAATTCACCCAAAACTCACCTATCTAACCCAGATATTTAACACATAAACTCTAGCTCAATAATAACTCAGTAACAACATCAAAACCCATTAGAATCCACCCCAAAACTCAACTAGACCACACAAGAACAATTCAACTTGCTAGCATGCATACTCTAATAACCAGCTGCAACTCTAGACTTATCCACCATAATCAAAGCTTACCTCTTGCTGAATTGAGCCTTAGAACCAGCCCCCTTATGCTCCAAGCTCCCTAAATCCCAGCTGAACTCCTTAGATCCTCAAGTTGATTCCCAAAGTTTTCCCTTTGATTTTGCCTTAGAGAGTGAAAGAGAGAGAAGAATAAAAGCTAACCTTGGCCGAGAAGAGAAGTGCAAGTCGGTTTCTCCAAGTTTCTAATTAATTCCTCTTTTTTTTTGTTTTATTTGACTTAAGTCTAAAGGGTTACCTCAAGGCTCGGGGTACCAAAATGTCCCCGAGGGCAAAATGGTAAATTTCCCCAATATTCCCGCCTAGACATTCTATCCTCAAATATATCTCCAAATATTTATTTTCATGTCCCGATAATCCCATAACACACCTAGTACCCAAATTACCCCTCGACTCGCCCCGAGTCGGAATCTCAACCCTATTGTGACTCTCTAGCTAACCGCTCCCCAGGACTGTCTCGGATCGTGCTGCACAGACATTTCACATATATATAACATATATCACATTCATGCCCCTAATATCCAGACGGGGCCCACATGCACATTTAACTCACTAAACATGCATCGCTATCATATATTCACGTTAATTCACCCATTAACATATTAAAGCATATTAAATCATTTATTGCTCTCCAAGCACACCAATCAAGGCCCTAAGCTCGATTAGCAAATTCAGGTCGTTACAGTTAGGATGTGAACTATCCATTTGTGTATTTTTTGTGAATCAAAGATCCAAATAAATAAGTATGCATATTGGTGATTCTTGATCCTTCCTACTTGTTACCTATTGTTACATCACACTTTAGTCTATCTCTATTTCTAATCTTTAAATCCCAAAAACAACAAAAATATCACTTGTTCTATTTTTCTCATATTATTGATCTCTAAACTTTATTTATTGATTAAATTTAATTCATTGCCTCCTTGTGGGATCGACTGCCCGATCTATACTACAACCATCGCTTAGTGGATGCACGATTTGGGCGTTAAACAGGCACCCAGCAGAAGTTGGAGCCTCAGCGCCACCACAGGACCATGGTAAGGGAAAAGCTGATGATAATCCTGCTTTGAAGCATAAGAGGGCCTGTCAAGAGCCCGAATGTCACTAGTTTCCACAGCAGGCTGGTAAGGGTAATGAAGCAAGGGCTCGATGACACCTCCAGGAAATCAGCGCCCGTGGAGCTTGGGGAGCTCCACCCCGACACGCCCATACGGACCGTGCGAGGCCTAGAGCTAGTGTCCCTTTGGGACCTAACCTGTCCTACATGAATAACGGCCCAGAAATCCCCCCGAGGAATGCCCCACAAAATCGAGAATGGGGCATCAGTATCTCGGTAAACAAAAATGAGTCCAATGGAGAGATATAAGTGGCTCGTCTAGGAGATAACGGTGCGTTCTGAGGACAAGCCAACCTACGAGACAACCTCAATGCTCGGAGGTGTAATAAGGCAGGAGTATGCGAGCCTGCTGGTAGAGGCCCGTCAGATCTCTGAGATAATCTCAACGCTCGGAGAAGAGATTGCCTAGCCCAGAGTATCAACTGGGATCGTGACCCGCTCCAAGCAAAATTAGAAAGTCTAAAAGCGAATAATGCTCGGAATGGCCAAACGACAAGGCCACGAGTCTGATTTAGAAGATGAAGAGGTAGAGCCATGTGCTCCTCACCTTGTTGAGGCCCCGCTACCATTAGGATTCAAAATGTCGTCCATACCATCTTATGATGGTGGTTGGGAACCCACGGACCATCTGTCAAAGTTCAATAGGTTAATGTTGGTGCATCATGTTCCCGATGACGCTAAATGTCACGTGTTCTCGCTCACCTTGATCAGAACAGCTGATGAACGGTTTAAGAAACTCCGACCAGGGTCCATTCAGATATGGCAATAGTTATCATCCACCTTCCAAAGACAGTTCATAGGGGTTCGGAAGGTAAGCTTTGAGGTCAACGCCTTCGCCAACATCAAGCAAGGACCGTTTGAGACCCTCAAGGCCTACATCAAACGCTTCAAAGAGGAAGCGGTGAGAACCAAAAGGGTCGATGATGACCGACAACTGATGGCATTGTAGGTTGGCATATCGCAAGATCCCCACTATGAGATGATCTCCAGCAAAGGGGATGCCGACGTCTCGATGACTTCATTCGCCGAGCACAATAATACATCAGCTGGGAAGATGCCCAGATCGAGGCATTCAGAGTGTCCGCCCTTTTCCTTGCATCGGCCGCACCTAGTCCCATGGCCTTGGGAATCCAATACTCCCCTTATGCTCACATCCAGCAGGGCTCGTTGGGAGCCCAACCTAGCCAGAGCGCCACCCCTTCCGGTTACAGCGCCATGTTTCCTCTTGGGTTTGGTATGGCTCTGGCAGGATTTGGGGCAGCGCCCACTGGATACAGTGCTTTTCAGCTAGCATTTAGTGCTGGAGTTGTTGCCCCATCCCAGCCACCGGAATCCAGTAGAGTTCCCACTAACACAAGGCGCGGAGAGAAGGGTAAGGGCCACAAACCCAGAGGGAGCGGAACCACACAGCACGAGAAGGGAGTCACGTCAGGCGAGAAGTACATCTCACAGTATTTAGAGTATACTGACTTGGTTAGCTCTCGAGAGAACATCTTCGTGGCCACGACACAACACGTACACTATAGGAAGCCATAACCCATCCAAAGACATAGGGATGGGCGGGACCTTGGCAAATTCTGTCGTTTCCACAACGACATAGGGAATCACACCAATGAGTGCCGTCAACTCAAGGATGAGATTGAGAATCTCATTAAGCTAGGACACCTCCATCGATATACTAAAGGTGGAGCGTGACAAGCACAACCTTTTGTGGTAGGACTAGTGGTCCCACCTGCCGCACGACAAGCCCCGACAGTTGCTCCTATAGTTCCCCAACATCTAGTGGCCCAAGGACCTCATCCAGTGAATGGTCGGGTAGGAACCATTTCAGGAGGACCTCACTTGGGGGGCACCTCACGAAGCTCGTAGAATAGATATGCGCAAGCTTTGAACCATGATGATGAGGTAATGACTTTGGCCTAACTACCTACCCAAATGTTGCGAATGACTCACCAAGTCATAACATTCTCCGAAGACGATGCTCGGAGAATGCATTTTCCGCATCACAATCCGTTGGTGATTGAGAGCCAAATCTCCAACAAGATGGTGGCGTGGATTCTCGTAGACATCGGGAGTTCGGTGAATATCTTGTTTAAGTCAGCCTTCGAAAAGATACGATTGACTACAGCAGACTTGTCCCCGTGCGCCTTGACATTCTATGGGTTCTCGGGAGAAGCCTTCATCCCGATGGGGTAGATAAAGCTCCCCGTGATGCTTGGAAAGGTACCTCGTCAAGCCTTTAAATACTTCACCTTTGTAGTGGTGGATTGTCCCTCAGCATACAATGCCATTTTGGTAGGCCAGCACTGGTGGAGTTTGGGGCAGTCACCTCCATCCGTCATCAGTGCATGAAATTCCCCACAGATGCAGGTATTGGCACAATCCGTAGTGACCAAAAAGAGGCGAGGCAGTGCTACAATGTACCCTTTAAGGCTCTCGTGATGATGGTAAGGGAGGAAGGCTCCGAGAAGTTTGAGATCCCGAAGGTACAAGCTGTGCAAGACTTGGGGCCTCATGAGTTACACCCAAGGGTTCAAGAGGAGAGGTCTATTGAACCAAGACTCAAGGGAAGCTTGAAAACAGAGGTTCGTGAGGCGTTAATGGTCTTCCTCCGAGATTCCAACATGACTGGCATTGATCCAAATATCATATGACATGCTTTGAATGTCTATTCTAGCTTTGCTCCCGCCTAGCAGAAGCAACATACATTTGACCAAACTTGGAAAGAGGCCTTCAAGGCCGAGGTGGACAAGCTCCTCTCCAATGGGTTTATCCGAGAAGCCCAATATCCTAGGTGGCTATCCAATCCTGTCCTTGTGCCAAAGCCATATGGCACTTGGAGGACATGCATCAATTTTTTGGACCTTAACAAAGCATGTTCGAAGGACTGTTTTCCACTCTCCAAGATAGACCATATGGTCGATGCCACCTCCGATTACGAGTTGCTGTCGTTCACGGACACATACTCATGAGATAACCAAATATTCATGCACGTCGTTGATCAAGAGCACACTAGCTTTTGAACCGATAAAGGTGTTTATTGTTACGTCGTGATACCTTTCGGGTTGAAGAACACTGACGCCACTTACCAAAGGCTGGTTAACAAAATGTTCAAAAATCAGTTGGGGCGGAACATGGAGGTTTATGTGGAAGATATGTTGGTTAAGTCCTGGAGTGCCCTAGATCATGTAGGCAACCTGACTAAGGTCTTCACGGTGCTCCGCTGGTTCGGGATGAAGCTCAACCCCCAAAAGTGCACATTTGGGGTAGCCTCCGACAAGTTCCTAGGTTTCATCGTAAGTGCTGGGGGGATTGAGGCGAACCCCGAAAAAATCAAGGCTTTAATCAAAATGCCTTCTCCTGGGAAGCATAAAGATGTTCAAATCCTGACAGGAAGGATTGCTGCTTTGAGTCGTTTTGTCTCCAAGGCAACGGACAAGTGCATCCCTTTCTTTAATGTTCGCGGAGGGAGTTAGAGATTTGAATGGATAGAAGAGTGCGAACAGGCATTCCAACAAATCAAGGTGCACATGGAAAACCCTTCGATCATGTCCAAGCCAGTGGACGAAGAACCTCTCCTACTCTACATGGCTATTTCGGAAGACGCCATCATTGTCACGTTAGTAAAGGAGGAAAGTCGCGTTCAACACCCTGTCTATTATGTCAGCAAAAGGCTCCTCGGGGCATAATCTAGGTACCCGCTGATGGAGAATTTAACCTTTTGCTTGATGGTTGCCTCTCGGAAGCTAAGACCCTACTTCCAGGCGCATCCAATTAAGGTCATCACGAACCACCCACTCAGACAAGTCCTTCAAAAGCGTGAGTCGTTGGGAAGGCTCTTGAAGTGGTCAGTGGAGTTAAGTCAGTTCGATATCACCTACCAACCGAGGACTGCCATAAAAGGTCAAGCACTCGCCGATTTCATCACTGAGTGCACCGGGAGTCAGGAGAGAATCGAGTTCACCCCAGTGGTCAGACCAACATGGAAGTTGTTCGTGGATGGGTCTTCAAACGAGAATGGCGCTGGGGCAGGACTTATTTTGGTTTCCCCCAAGGGGCATAGGGTGCATAGTGCTCTCCACTTCAGGTTTAGCGCCTCTAATAATGAAGCGGAGTACGAAGCCTTAATCACTGGGCTTCGCTAGGCACTGGAACTCAAGGCTGAAGGAATCGAGATCTTTAGCGACTCCCAACTCGTGGTGAACCAAATTCTCAGAGAATACCAGGCCCAGGGGACAAAGATGGCAGCATACTTGGAAAAGGCTCAAGAAATGCTACATAACTTCTGAAGTTTCACTATTCGGCAAGTGCCGTGGGAGAAAAATTCCAATGCAGATGCCCTGGCTAAGCTGGCCACGACCAAAGATGTTGAATTAATCAATGTGGTCCCCATTGAATACTTGGAGTCGCCAAGTATCTCAGATCCAGACGGGGTGGAATCTGTACAACCCCAAGATGGGTGGATGGAGCCAATAGTTAAATACCTCATCTCCAGGGAGTCGCCCCAAGACAAGAAGGCAGCTCAGAAGTTACTGTACCAAGCACCGAGGTACGTGATCATGGATAATAAGCTTTACAGACGAGGCTATTCTTTGCCCTTGCTTTAATGCGTATCCAAGCAGGAATCCATTTTAATAATGTGAGAGGTACACGAAGGTTTTTGCGGTGATCACGCCGGGGGACAAAGCCTTTCCATAAAGATCTTAAGGCAATGGTATTTCTGGCCCACCATGAATTGAGATACGATGGATTACGTCAAGAAATGCAACAAATGATAGTGCTTCACCAACATCCCCCGAGCGCCTCCAAATGAGCTTACTCAAATGACCAGCCCATGGCCTTTTGCTGTCTGGGGCATCGACCTTATCGGGCCCCTGCCTATAGGGAAATGAGGGGTGAAATATGCCATAGTGTTCGTCGAATACTTCACGAAGTGGGTTGAGGCTGAGTTTCTCACCACAATTACCTCAAAAAAGGCTTTGGACTTCATCATAAAAAATATCGTTTGCCGATATGGGCTTCCAAGGAAGATAGTCTCCAACAACGGATTGTAGTTCGATAGTGAAGTGTTCACAGACTTCTGTCAACGACATGGTGTCATCAAGAGCTTCTCTTCTGTAGCCATCCGCAGGCCAACGACCAAGTGGAAACACTGAACAAGACACTCAAGTACACTCTAAAGCAAAGGCTAGAGCAGAAAAAAAGATCTTGGCCCGAGAAGCTACCTAGGGCATTGTGGAGCTACCGTACCACTGCCCGGACCTCCACCGGTCATTCTCCCTTCCCAATGGCCTATGGGTACGAGGCTATGCTCCCGGTTGAAGCAACAATCTCCACACATCAATGGGATACTTATGATCCGACCATGAACCATGCCTTACTTTGGGAGTCCCTGGACCTTGTGGAGGAGCTACGCGAAGCTTCTCAGCTACGAGTAGCATCCTACTAGCAGAAGGTGGCCAGATATTTAAACTCTAAAGTGAAAGATAGAAAATCCAGGGTCGGAGACCTGGTTTTATGAAGAGTCTTCTTAGCCACCCGGGATCCAGGTGCAGGAATGCTGGGACCCAACTGGGAGGGCCCATACCAAGTCGAGAGCATTGTATGTCCATGAACATATAAATTAGCCCAACTTAATGGGGAGTTGATTCCTCACGCCTGGAATGCCGAGCATCTTCGCCTGTATTACCAGTAGCATCTCCAACAAACATTGTTTATTTCTGTAATGCCCCCCGTAGCCTTCGGGCACATATAATGGAAACCGTGTATATAAAACACGGTAAGAAATTTGTTTGTTTTGCTTATGTTCTTTAGTTTCCATTATATTCTATTAATGTTGTGTAAAGAGCACCCGCTTGCCTGGACAAGTGACTGCAGACTAGTCTTCGATCACTTGGGGGGCATGGAGTTAGGGCAGCACCGCATCTCACAAGGAACGACCTAGGAAAATAAACTTGTAAATAGCCAAGAGGAGTAAGCCTAGCATCGTCGTCCCGAGAATAAAAAGTGTTAGGAAGCTAACAAAGTCTAGCCTAGAAGGTAGCTTGTTCCAGGCAGAACTGAGCTTAGTACCTAAGAGCTAGATAGCCCAAGTAATGCAAGAGTAGACTATTGTCATCTCCCACGGACACCGAGCCCGAGGAGCTCTGACCAAGTCTCTTGGTTTCGAGATGCGAACGAAAAGGCGAGTACCCATACTTGGCCTCGGGAAATCCATGATATAGGAAGCTTGGCTAGTCGATGAGCGAAGTGCCCTTAGTATCACTATATCCCATATTTAGAGAAGCTAGTATAACAAACAAGAATTTAGGTTACCTCTCGAGGACAACGCGCACCCGGAGAATAATAGCAAAATCCTAATCTGTGCGATACAAACGGATACCTAAGTGGCCTACGCCTGGGCATCATGTTAACATCACCTCCCGAGAAGATAGCCTAGAATGTAGAAATGTACTCGAAGAGCAATGTCGAAACCCTTGACCTCTCGAGTAGTGCATTCTTGGGAGGCAAGTTTTTTCACATGCCAGGACCCCTAAAAGCCCGAATCTTTGGGTTGTAGGGGCATGAGGCAACGAGTAAAGGCCTGCAGTAAATTTTGCGTCAAAGCTACTTCTAGGATTGTGAGCCTAGAAGAGACTAAACGCGGAAACCAGGTATTTGAAACAGCTTGAGTTCTTGTTCTCGTAACATTCGTGTTATGTCAAACTTATAGAACCAAGACTTTGAGTTCTTGTTCTCGTGACATTCATGTTACGTTGAATTTATAGAACCAAGTGCTTAAAAAGACTTTGAGTTCTTGTTCCCGTGACAGTTGTGTTACGTTGAATTTATAGAACCAAGTGCTTAAAAATACTGAGTTCTTGTTCTCGTGACATTCGTGTTACGTTAAATTTATAGAACCATGTTCAAACAATTCGAGTTCTTGTTCTCATGACATTCATGTTACGTTGAATTTATAAAACCAAGAGTTTAAAAATGATTTGAGTTCTTGTTCTCGTGACATTCGTGTTATGTTGAATTTATAGAACCAAATTTTTAATATGATTTGAGTTCTTGTTCTTGTGACATTTGTGTTACGTTGAATTTATAGAACCAAATGTTTAATATGATTTGGGTTCTTGTTCTTGTGACATTCGTGTTACGTTGAATTTATAGAACCAAGTGTTGTAAAACAAGTATGAGTTCTTGTTCTCGTAGCATTCGTGTTACGTTGAATTTATAGAACCAAGTCTTTAAAAAGGTTTGAGTGCTTATTCGCGTGGCAGCTTAGGTTACGTTGAATTCAAAGAACCAAATCAAGTGAAAGAAAATATGCGTAGTTAAACAGGAAAACAAGTACAAGTGTGCTCGGGGGCTCGAGCATTAAAATGTATGTTTATACCCCTAAAAATTATGGAATGCATGCCTGATTCTACTCAAGGAGTTGCTAGGGGCCTTCGCCTGATGGCACCTCTGTCACCAACTCAACCACTGGGTTGTCTTTGAGAATCTGGCCCTACGCCAAGGCCTCTCTTTCTTGAGCCTCGCGAGCAATGTCTGCCTCGAGACGCGCTTTGAATTTGGTCCTCATATCAGGTTCCTCTACGAAGGAGAAGTCCATGTCCTTGTTGTTCTGCCACGCGATAAGGAGCATGTCCTCAGCCATCACGTCGAGGTCTTTGGACAGGTCCTCGTTGGTTTTTTCCAGCTCACAAACACGAGTTTTAAGTACCATCTGGCTTATCTGAAACTCCTCGCAGACTCGGGCCAGTTCCTCCTCCATGGTCTGTGTTCGGATCGCGGCATCCTCCAATAGCTTGGTGGATATCTTCTCCAAGGCAGACAATTTTGAACTCTCCACGACCAGTTGATCTTCTACCTCTCGAACATGGCCCCTGGTGTCCTCCACCTCTTTCTGAAGTCGTGAATGTTCTTCCAGAGGAACTGCAGTCTCTTTGTGTAATGCTCTACTACCCAGGGACTATTACGTTGTGCATTTTAAACAGTGTTAAACTCGCTAACCGAGCCATTTGGTCATAATCGTGTAACTAAGTGTGATTAACGATTTAGGGTTAAAATTTTTGATCAAAGATACAACGTTTCACTAAAACATTTACTGTATACATTGGGATCCCAAAATATAGTTTAAAGGTTAATTACAAGAAAATATTTACAATCAGCCGACCTAAACAGCAAAATAGGGTTTAACCCTAGTTCCTTTTTAAACCCTGGGCCGTGGCGGTCAAGCAGACGCGTATGTACACATCGTCACCTAAGCTCTCCAACTTAAGAATGGTCCAGCTTTCTTTTGCCTTTACCTGCACCACATAGTACCCGTGAGCCGAAGCTCAACAAGAAAACTCAATATGCTCATGAACAGTAATAACATGTTACTAAATCATAATAGGCATGCCTAACAATAATAGCCCTATTCATGCATGCAAATAAATCCAAATAATGATTGTGCTAATCAGATGAGTGACTATGGAGTCACAAAATTGGGCTTTGCACCCTAATCAGATGAGTGACTATGGAGTCACAAACTTGGGCTTTGCACCCTAATCAGATGAGTGACTATGGAGTCACAAACTTGGGTTTTACACCCTAATCAGATGAGAGACTATGGAGTCACAAACTTGGGTTTTGCACCCACAGCCATGTGACGATGCAGTCACCTGAGCCTTTTGGCCTTGGCTCTAAATAACTAGCATTTATACTAGACAAGCGCTTTTGATTTCATCGAACTAAAGGTCGGTCAAGCATTTCATGCTTATGATGATAATTCTTAATTCGATTAGATTTAATCCTTTTAGCTTGTGTTAAACACGCTAATACCGTTCTTGACTCATAGGTCAATTCCATACGACCAGTGCTCAGTACTACTGCTGAACTTGACTAATGAGTCACAACTTCATAGTCAATACTAACACCATTGCTGATTCTAACTATGGAGTCAGTTCCACTCACAAGTAAGCAGTGCAACCAGGCATATATCATATGTCAAATATCCAAACACAGGGCATTCAGCATGCTTACTTAACAATCACTAGCATAATTATGATCATGCACATTTACAGAGACTCAAGCTCTGATCAATCTCATATCCAATATTCATGTCATGCCATAATCACATGTATCTCATGCATCACATGCATCACATACTGGGTGCAGTTTTCTTACCTTTGGTCCAAGCACAGGTTACCAATAAACGAGCCACAAGCACGATCCTGATTCCAAGCCCCTAGCGATAACCTAATCACAACCATAATATAAAACCTCATCAAAATAAGTAAATAAATACTTCCATACTCAACCCAAGCCTCCGGGACATCAAATCCCTTAAAGCTAAGTTCCCACGACTAAAAACCAAATCTGGAAAAATTTTCCCTTAAGCGCCACAACCCTCCAAACACCATGTCGCGGCCCACCTCCAGACAAAGCCAACCTCCTCCTTCTTCAATCCTGGGCTGCGGCGCCCTAGAACAGGGTCGCGACCCAACCACAAACCAGCCCAAAAACCTTATTTTCTCCATTTTAAAACCTTCCAGAAACCTATCCAAACATCTCCAAATTCCAAAATCAAAGTTCTCAAACATCCTAATGATCCAAAATCAACAAAACCCAAGCCTCAATCAAATAAAAAAACTCATCAAATCATAAAATCCAATTCAAGCTTAAAAACTTTAAAAACGTAGAACTTAAAACTTGGATTACCTTCGATTGAGTTGTTTCCTGACTAAATCCTTCGACTAATAAGCTTCTAATCTTCCTTAGAATCACTATGCCTCGATCCTCACTTGAATCCGAGTCCTAGAACTCAAGTTTCCTTCGGAAATGTGATCAGGTGTCGAAAATGGAACTTTGAGGGAGAGAGAACGTACTGAACGTTCTTTTTATTTCTTAATAGGTTACTTCAAGCTTAAGTAGCCTCAAGCAAATCCTAATGCTCGGGGTCCTGAAAACACCCTCGGGGTAAAATAGTCAAAACTCCCAGAATTTCCCTCTGATCTTACTAACTCCCAATTTATCATCAAATATTTATTCCCATTACCCAATATTCCGGTAATGTGCTAAATACCCCTTGACTCACTCCGAGTCAAGTAGAAATCTTGTTGTGACTTTCCCACTAGCTTACCGCCTAGGATCGTCTCATGTTGAGTAACCATAGCATAACCAAATAATAATGAAGCACCACACATATACCACATATATGCCAAACATGCCCAAAATATGAAAAATGTCCAATTAAATAAAAATGGGCCCACATGCATAATTAATATACCTAAACATGTATATCTAGTCATATTATGATATAACTCACATAATCATGCATATAATCATTTAATGGCATAATAAATCAATTATGGTCCTCTTGGCCTCCTAATCAAGGCCCTAAGCCTTATTAGGAAATTTGGGTCGTTACACTTTGGTTTGATCAAGCTCCATCTGGATGCGAGCCAACTCCTCTTGAGTCTTCTTCAACTCAAGAGACCGCATCAGCACTAGGTCCCCAAGTCGTTGGTTTAAAGCAGCAACCTGTAAATTTGGGATGATGAGTCAGCCAAAAAGACAAGATATTCATCGTTCTTAAACAGAAACCAAGACTTACCCTAGTGGCAACGTGACGGCTTGTTGCCACCAGTGCCACCTTATTGTCACCACCACAACGGGTGAAGCTGCCTGCAGTCATCTCGCACAAGGATGTTGTTAGTCCCTGCAGAAGTTCTGTGTCGAGAGGTATGGCCCTCTCTCTTATTCTCCCCGTGAGGATAGGTTCAAATTCTTCGCGGCGAGGAGCAGAGACATGTTTTTTTGGCTAGTCCTCACGTAGAAACTCAGTCAACAGTCGAACATTCTCGTTGCCTTCACCGATGCGAGCATTGTAGTGCTCGGGGACCTCCCTGTGTAGACCCGAGTCGTTTTCATCATAGTACTTCGGAAAGATAACCAGATGGGGATCCTTGGCTTGAGGAGGATTGGGAGGAATTTCCTTGCCTTTCCCAGAGAACCCTTCATCTCGGGGGGAGGAGACCTCAAGGTCTATGACCTCGTCGGTGACTGCTGCGCTTGAGGTAGGGGCCATTGGAGCAAGGACTAGGGATGTTGGAACAGAAGGAGGGGGTGGCACATGTGTCGGAGCCATCAGGAGGTTGATCTTGGAAGGGCCCGACACCCTTTGACGCTTCAAGCGCACCAAATCTGAAAGGCCCATGCTATCTGTGCAAAGGAAACACCCTGGTTAGTCACGATAAATGAATAGAAAACCATAACAAGATATACATGCATAAAAAGAAAGGTAAAACTCCTCGAGATCCCCACCACGATCAGGCTCCTCGGAATGGAGGAGGGTACTAGCAAAGTTACATACGAGACGACCCATCTCTTGTGTCAAATTGGTCTCATACTGACAAAACCATGACGCATACATGGTCATCGATTCATCAAGAGGTATGAAGCTGGGAAGGTGCATTTTTCACTTTGGGTTGTGAAGGAACACGTCGATGAGATCCTGGTAATCTTGATACTCTTCCGCAGACCAGCAATGCTCCAAAACTTGGCCGCACTTGAGAAAGGAGGGAGAGACTAAGATATTGTAACGCCCCACGTCACTATGGTTGTTTCCTAGAATGACGACTGGCCCTACAAACCAACATGAGTCTTTTCAGTGTGCTTTGTCCTCACTCGCACGCTTCCTGGGAAAATTTCCTAGGAGGTCACCCATCTTGAGATTACTACAGGTCAAGCACGCTTAACTTTGGAGTTCTCAAGTGATGGGCTACCGAAAAGAAGATACATCTTGTTGATATAGGTAGTACCCATCAATCCATTTAATCCCTCTTCAACTGTGTAGTCCCATACCTACACAATCTTAAAATCATCACACTTGACCTTCCCCAGGCAGTGTGGGATTGCACAGCTTTACCCGATCTTTCCCCCTACAGATCACGGGATAGTGACTGTCACATATATGGTCGGGACTAGTTCCCTCCCCTACTCTCCTAGCATGATGGAGAAGGATTGGAGATTTACCTTGGTGTGCGAAGGATGATTCAATCCCCGCTTCTAGCTCTGCCTTAAGTTCCTCGTCTTCTTTCGCCTTCTCAATGGATTTAATGGCAAAAACACTCTCCGCGCGCTCCTCACGAAGGCGCTGCTGGTATTGCTGGAGTGCCTTGGGCGCCATGAAGTCTGTGTGTAGTTTTGCTTATATCCAAGACCTCTTCGAGTCTCAAAATGGGGTAAGGACCATGGGATTTACACTTTGCCCCGCCCGCAGCAGCCCACGCTGTCAAAGACAGGTGTCGGTGACAAGGTGGGGGAGCTCTAACTCCTTGTCATTGAGGGAGCCCATCACCCGAAGCCTCTCTTCAATGGAGTCCACAAAGGGGAAAATATGGTTCGACAGTACGGACTTGATTGGGAAAATATGTACGGAAATCAGTTACGAGCTAAGCACCATCGGGCTAACCTACGAAGGTTCGATACTTACCGACGGTGGTGAAGTCCAGGAGTAAGGTGGGGTTAGTCCTTGTTGGAAAGCCGTCCGCCCAAAAGAATTGATCTTTGTGTGCCCGGGCGTGGTTCTCGTTGTCACATGGGGCTTTATAACTTCCTTTCCCCGGACTTTTATACTTCATCAGGGTGTAATATCCCCCTTTCTCCCATTTATTCGAGCATTGCTGAAAACTGTAGATATACAATATTTTGGTGGGAGAAGGGGTAGGCCAGTCCTTGATTTTGTATAGGACGTAAAGTAACACCCGATAACCGTTCGGAGACAGTTGGAACGGGGCTATGCCGACGTATTTGAGGAAGTCGACATAGTATTGGTGCAGCGGCAGGGCTGCACTCGCATGAAGGTGTGAGGCGCTTCAAGGCCCGAGCCCCGGAACGTTTTCATGCGCCCTCTCATCCTCCCGAGCCAGGCGCACTAATATCTCATTGTCATCCACCCCGTAGTTGGCGAGTATTTTATTTGAGGCCCCCCGATGCCGAAGTTTGCTCGGAATGTCCTCTGCTTCGAATTCGATGTCGAGATACAGGGTATCTGACAGCATCAGGCTAGTGTTGGCCTCTTCCTCCAAGAGGCCAGCTTTGCGGGGCCTCTCCGTCATTGGCCTTGGATTCTCTCAAACACTAAGATCCTAGCTACTACCATCCACGCATTTCCCCTTCTCAGAACGTTGTTCTACCTCCCGAGCCATCTGTTTCATTGTCGAAGGCGTAGAATCCTTGTTGGTGGAGTTGATGAAGCTCCTCAGACATCTGAAAACAAACACCAAGCAGTTAGCGCCTTAACTCAAAGGAAGTTGGGCCAAAACAAGAGCCCCTAAGACAACTGCTCGGGGAAGAAGAAGAAAAAAGAAAAAAAAATATAGACTAGTGGCTCTGGGGTGTCCTCAGTGTTGCATTAGCTTATACATGATCTTTATTTACTTTCATGTATATCTAATACTAAACAAATTAATATGAGATAGCCTAAAACATGTTTCTAAAATTGAATTCAAAGAGAAACAAAGTATAGAATACTTATAGTTTACGCAGCGGAATGAAACAGTCCTTCCTTCAATTTCTCTAACTCTTGTATCCTCTCAATCACAGAGTATTATCAAGAAACTGAACCGATCTTCTATTTTCTTCACAATCTTCCAATGTATCCTTAGAATTGTGGGCAATTTTCTTCACGACCTAGACTAGTGTGGGAAATTCTCAACACATGAGATAGATATAGAGAGAATAAGAGAAAATAACAAAGAGGCTTAGAAAATGACTTGTGTTTAGAGAGAATCTAAGACTATCAGAAAACCAGTGATTAAACTTATCTGTCGTCTCAGAAATCTAAACTCATGACTTCTCTCTAAGCACTCCTTTTATAGACTCAATTAGGCCATTTAATTTAATTAAAAAACCAATAAAATAATAGTTATTTTGAAGCCCTAGGTCAAAATTATCATGGGCTATAGGCCCGTGAAATTTCTCATTTGATTATAAGCTCATTGGACTTAAAATCAAGGCATGTATTATTTTCTATGGATTTAATTAATTAAATAATTATTTAAATCATTTATCAAATTAATTATTTATAATTTGAACATTGATTTAAACTTATTTATTAATTTAGATATCAATTTATCTTAATTAATAAATCTGCCATAATTTCTCTTTTCTTCTCAAAATTACACAACTCTGTGAAACTATCCAAAATTGACCTGGTCAACTTTGATAATTCTAATTTATAATTAAATCAATTAATTGAGACTATCTAGATGATTTTATCCAAGGTACAATGGGGACCATGGGCCTATGAAATCAAGCTCCAATAAGTTATCATAAATCTAACAAATAAATTTACTAACTTATTAATTCCTCGTGACTCCACTATAGACTCGGAATTGCATTCTTGAATTCATAGAACGCTCTATAACAAATATAGATACGCTATTAATTATCCATTGTTACAACCATAATTGTCACTCAATCCTCTATAGACGGTCTACAATGAGATAAGACTAAAATATTGTTTTACCCCTCATTGTATTTTATCCTTAAAACACTTAGTTCATTGTAAATGATATTTCAGTAAACTAATTTAATTACTGAAATGAGATCTCTATCATTTAACACCTTGAACCAAACTAAAAGGAAACCATCGTTTCACTTATTCATCAGAAGCTATAGATGTTCATATCTATGATTAACACTCCCACTCAATTATACTACCGAGTTCCCAAGATGTAAGTATGGGCTAGTCCGTAGGGTAAGCTGCTGGTAACAAACAAGTAAAAGAACTCAAATAATACAATCAGTTAGAATACTAACCACTCAGAATTAAGATTGAATTGACTTATGGTCAACTATATGATAGGAATAGAATAGATAATAACGGTACGTTTACTTATCTTATCAACTGTCAATATCGGTCCATTCCGATGTAACAAATACATCCGATCTTATCTACTTTGCTAATGTTCTGGAAAGAACATAACACTGTAATGTGTAAGTAGATCATATCGTAGATTGGCAAGTCAGTGTAAATCCGGTGCACTGACTAATCTTAGGACTAACTTATTTTGAACATATAATCATATTTATATTCCACTGTGATTACGTCACGATAAATAAGATTAGCTATATGCTCGGGATTTAATAGAAGTTTATATTAAACAAATAATCATGAAAATAAAACATGTGAGCAAAGTGATTAACCAAGTAAAAAAAATGATTTCTATTCTTTTATTGATAATAAAATGAGATTACAAAGAATTTGTGTTTTAATTAGGGCATAAAACCCCAACACTCAGAGCCAAGCACTTGACACTAGAGGCACCACCGAAAAAGATGAACACCATCAGAGATGATGAACATCACCGGAATTCCAGATTCCGGCCAAGGAAGCAGACTAAGGAAAGATGCCCCAGAACACTACAGAGTGGTCAAATGGGCCATTTATGATCCCAAAAAACGCAAAACAACCTCAGAAAAGCTAAAAAAACAACTCGTAAGCATGCACCCTAAACTCTCACATATGCACGAAAACTGTAATCACAGTTTGGGGATACGTATTCAAAATGAAGCGTCGGATTGTGTTGAACTGAGTGCGAACTTTGAAGAACAATTGTCCATTCACCCGGAAGTATGAAGCCTCGCGCCAGTCGTCCAGAATGACAGAAGGAACTGGAGAAAAAGCACTTGCAGAAAAGGGTTTAAGAGAGGTCGAGAGAGTTTGAAGGCACAAAAAATTTGAAATGAGCTAAAGTAGCGTTGGGAATTTGGTTCTCGACCTTTTATAGACCCAATGCTTGGAAGCGAAGTAAGTTTATCCCAACCGTTGGATTATCTAGGACCTGGGTACTCGAGGATGATCCAAGGACCTAAAATTAGAGTGGTGCGGATCGTGATCATTGCCATTTGAAAAGGAAAATCTCGAGTGTAAGCTGAAATGACGCCTAGGGTACAGAAAAGACGTTTCGGGCAATGGAATTCACCTTTCATTAATTGCACCGATTGCTGGGCCTAAAAATGGGGTTAAGGCATGTGACAGGAAATCTCGTAGTGACGTCAGCGGAAGTCCAAGCATTTCCTGTTCGAGGACTTTTTGAAGCCTTCATCAGTTCTAAGTCTCCATTGTCCGAGGACAAGTAGAGACTTGGGGGGAAAATGTTTTATGTGTTTTCACCCAAGAACACGTGATCTCCCAAGTAAGAAACGTGCTTCTTTTATGTTGCAATGCCCAAAGGATATGTTCTCGGGAGGTCAGTCCCACAGTTGGAGGTCATCCTCCTCGGATAATGAGAAGGCGTCGACATCTCTCTTGGGCCATGCCCCAAGAGCTGTGAATGTCTTCATAAGGTTACCTCCCAGGGATGCTTGGTAGTCCACGTATTTCCTTACCCTCAGCTATTAACCAGGCCGAGGACCTAGTCCTCGAAATCTCAAGGATAGGCCAGGTGTCAGCCAATGCAAATTAGTTGCCTCAGAGGAAGACCTGACAACCTTTTTGGGCGATCTGCCTACAGTGTTATCGATGGTACGACTCGACAACTGGCACTCCCATTACGTCGCCTGACACAGAAGTACGTACAACATGCCCTGACAGTCCCAGGGGCATGTTCCTCGCAAAGTGGTTATGTAACGCCCCAACTCCAGGGACCGTTACGGTGTGCCTTGTAAACAGTGCTAAACTCGCTAACCGAGTCATTTGGCCAAAATCGTGAACTAAGTATGATTAGCGGTTTAGGGATTAAAACTTTGGTTAAGATGTAACGTTTCACTAGAACGTTTAATTTATACATTGGGATCCCGAAAATAACGTTTCAGAGTTTATTACACAAAATATTTACAACAGGCCGTTCTAAGCGGCAAAACAGGGTTCAACCCTAGTTCCACTTTAAACCTCGGCCGTGGCGAACGAGCAGCTGCATATGTACACGTCATCACCTAAGCTCTCCAACTCAAGGATGGTCCAGCTTCCTCTTGCCTTTACTTGCACCACGTAGCACCCGTGAGCCGAAGCCCAGCAAGAAAACACAGTATAACATGATATAATATCAACTATAACCATAGTAACCATTTGGAACCAATGATCCATCCAGATAGGTGACAGTAGCCAAAAGTCACAATAATGAGCATCGCTCCCTCTAGCCACGTGACGATAGGGTCACCATGGCTCAACTGATAAGTGTTCCTTTCATAAGATTGGTTAGGATAGGTGCATGGTGATTAGTCACCAACATAACCTTCCTCACGACTCTAGAGTCGAAACTATGGACAACGTCCCTTAGCCATGTGACAAACAGTCACCGGGGTTCTGTACCTTGGCTATAGTCATCTGGTTGTAAACCAGGCAAGCGCTTATAGTTCTCATTGACCTTCCGGTCGGTCTAGCATTAATACCCCATATGAGTCATTCAATGCCAACCTTGATTAAATCCAATCTTTAATCGGCCCGGCGCTCACAACACACTGCCATTTCTGACCCTTGGGTCGGTAAAACACGACCAGTGCTCAGCCCATGGTGAACTTAACTAATAAGTCACAGCTTCACAGACGGACCTGACACCATTGTCGATTCTGACTAATAAGTCAGCGCCATATACAGGCAAGCCATGCCACCAAACATATATCACATGTCCAATGTCCATAAACAAAGTGTTTAGCATGCTTACTAATAGATACCAGTACAATTAGGACTATGCACAACCACAGAGACTTAAGCTTTGAACAATATCATACCCAGTATACAAAGCATGTCCTAATCACATGTTTCTCATGCATCACACGCATCATACTTAACAATCCAACATGCATCAATAGCAGCCATGCATGTCACGTTTAACAGTCAACCAACATGCATCAAGAATAGCCATGCATGTCATACTCAATAATCAACCATCATGCATCAATGATAGCCATGCATGTCACATATACACAGGGTGCAGTTTTCTTACCTCCGGTTCGAGTGAGAGTTAGAGTAAGAACGACCCCTGAGAACGATCGATCCTTAATCCTTTAACGGTCACCTAGTCATAACCAAAACAATCTCCAATTAATGAAAATTACCAAAGACAGGGTCTTAACCTAAACCCCACTCTCGGGACCTCAAAACACGCCCACACAGTGAGTAGATTCGATCCCGGGCCTTAAAGATTGAAACCCCAAGTCAAAAACCCTTAAAAACACCCAAAACAGGGTTCTGAAGGAACAGGGTAGCGCTACAGCGCTGCCCTTCTAGCGCCCCAGCGCTCAAGGCAGAACCACAAACCGCCCAGCCACCCTGCAGGTAGCGCTGTAGCGCCCTACACTGGGCGCTGTAGCGCTACCTTCAACCAGCCAATTCCCAGATTTTTCCTTCTTCGATTCTACCATTTCTAACCCAATCCAAAATCTTCCAAACGTCAAATTAACTCCCAAATGAACCCAAATACCATCTCCACATGTCCTAAGGACCACAACCCCAAGAACCCTAGCCAAAACTCCAACCAATTCCCAAGTTTCCAACCCAAAAACCAACTGAAACTTAACTTATAAAACAGAGTAAAACCAAGAGTTCTAGTGGCTAGAAACTCACCTTAATCTTGGCAACACACCCTCTTCAATGGTGGAGCACAACCCTAGCTTGGCTAAGCTTGGTTCCTTGGCTCGATTCCTCAAACTGAGCTCGAAAATCCAAAGAGAAAAGAGGAAGAAAATCTATCGGGAGTGAAGGAGGAGAGGCTCTGTTTTTGTTACTCTTCTACAGCCTCAATGGCTGATATATATCTCTTAAGGTAAAAAGACCTAAATACCCTTAGGTCTAAAATAAAACCTTAATAGCCACCAAGGGCAAAACCGTCCTTTTGCACCTATTTCATTAATCACATTTAACACCCTCCAATTCCCGCTATTCTCAATAACCTCAAACACCAATAATCCATATCTCATTACCCTTTAATTCCCGGTAATGCTCTAATCATTAAATTCACCCCGAGACTCACCCCGAGCCCCGAACTTATACCTGTTATGACTAGACCAAACTCTCGCATCTCACGATCGTCTCATGTCGACTAGCTTGAACCAATCCACCTTATAATGTGGCTATATTAATTAATCACAATCATGCACCCAAATTATGCGATTACGCCCACAGCAGCCAAATTACCAGAATACCCTCACAATAATAAATTCTCCCATATGCATGCATCCACCATCATATAATAATATAATTCACGTAAACATGCATATAATCATTAAATACTATAATAAATCAATTATGGCCCTCCCGGCCTCCTAATCAAGGTCCTAAACCTTATTAGGAAACTTGGGGCATTACAGGTTACCTTTCTGTAGTGGGCTCCGCAAATCTCGTTTGGGTCGTGGTGTCTATTCAATGCAGCCAATGCAGCCCAATGCATTGAAGTGTATTAATCCCCCAATTATGAGAAGAATGTGTATTAATTACTTATGATTAACATTAACGACCCCAGCCTCTATAAATTGGGCTGGGAGTCTCATTGTAAAAGGTTCAGATTTTTAGAGAGAAAACTATTTGTACTCAGAGCAATCTAAATACTGCCTGAGAATACACTACTGGAGCTTGCAATCACAAGCTTACAACCTTCTTAATACCAGAGACTCGTGGACTAGGGTTCTTTTTATAACCCGAACCATGTAAAACTCCTTGCGTTCTTATAGTTCATTTATTTAATCTCTCTTATTAAGGTTGATAGCGAAAAATGTAGTCAACACTTGAAAACTCAATTTGCCTTTACTGATATGGGTTCACTGCATTTTTTTTCCTGGTTTGGAGGTACATAGATCAGCAGCTGGTATTCATTTGAGCCAAACTAAATACTTTCATGATCTCCTCACTAAAATGGGCATGCTCGACTCCAAACCACTTGCCACACCCTTGCCTTTAGGTACATTATCTGCTCACGGTGGTACTCCTTTGCCATCAGCTACTGAATACCGCATCATTGTCGACGCCTTACAATATTGCACATTTACACGACCTGATATCCCTTTCTTTGTTAAACTTTGTCAGTTTATGCACGCTCCTACAGATGTTGACTTTCAAGCTGCAAAATGTGTCTTGTGCTACATCAAGGGTACTAGTCATCTTGGGTTACTTCTCCAACCTCACTCTGATCATACACTTCTTATGTATACTGATGCCGACTGGGCCTCTTGCCCCGACGATCGTCGAAGCACAAGTGCCTATTGTGTATTTTTGGGACATAACCTCATCTCATGGTCATCTTCTAAACAAAAGGTTGTCTCTCGTTCGAGTACCGATTCTCTTTTGCATTTTCGTTGCCTGCGTTCTGGAGCCACTGAAGCTTCTTGGGTTCAGTCCTTGCTTTCTGAGTTGCATCTGCCATTATCTCAAGCACCTATTCTCTACTGTGATAATTTAAGTACACTGCATCTTGCCTCCAATCCATTTGCACGATCGTACGAAACATATCAAACTTGATTATCATTTTCTCCATGAACATGTTATGCATCGGACCTTACAGCTTCAACACACACCGTCCACGGATCAGTTAGTTGATTGCCTAACCAAACCCCTTGTTACTCATCAGTTTTAAGAGCTTCGAAACAAACTCATTGTGCTGCCTTGCCCACTAAGTTTGAGGGGGATGTTAAACCAAATGATTAACGTGTATTAATTTCATTAAGTGTGTGCTTTGCGTCTTTTATTATGCTGAGTATTGCTCTTTTATTCAGCAAAGTCCATGTGTTGTGTGGTCGTGCTATATGCCACTATATAGCTCCTTTGTACCCTCTTTTCTAATATAAGGAATACGAATTACACTTTTTCATTCCTTCAGCCTTTTTTTCTATTAATATTATTGGTTTTGCATGCAGTGGGCTTTTGGGTGTTATATTTCGATCATTATAGAGCAATGAAACCAAGAAATGGCCATTTTACCAATTTTCATCATCCTCATTTTCAATAAGTGAATAAAAGATTAATTAATAAAAGGTGTACGTATACTATGAACTTTAGAAAATAAAGTACTCAATCACCTTAGATAGAACTATAAGAACTATAGTATAGAAAATCATGAAGCATGAGTTGAGTTATACTATACATAGACTTAGTTAGAGATATCTCTTTATGGTTGAGATTCCTTCATATATTTTGGTGGGTTCACACTTTTGTTATTCTTCAACTACCTAATATATTTTATTAATTAAAGTAAAGAAAACTACATTCTTTTTCCTTATTGTAATTCTATTCACTTGGTTCCACTGAATTATATTTGATTTGTTCTTGAGCTCAAGTACATCCAAAATATGTATGGTCCTTCCATATATTTTTAAACTATATAAGCCAAACAAAAAATAGACTATACATAATAGACATGTCTTTTTTATCAAGTTAAAGCCCACATTCCTTGTTTTCTTAACTTGTTTCTTTCATTCACCGAACATAAAATACTACATTGTTTCCTCAAAACCCCAAAAACTAGGTTTTACAAGAGATAATGAGATGAATTTGATTTGACACGTGTTATATATTGATTCTTAAAGTTATTTACTCATATAGCTTAAGGGAAAAGTTTGTTTAGTTGCTTTCAAACTTGGTCCCCAAGTTTGTCACCGTCTCAAAATTGACCCCCACTTCTTATCTTTATTTATTTATTGGTTCAAGTCACTGAAACACTTGGGGTTTATATATATATATATATATAGTGTAATGATTGTTACACACACAAATTGCACATATTATTCACACACAATATAATTACACAATTACAATCAAAGTGATGTATTCCCACTTTAAACTACTTTAATTGAATAGTATTTGTAATTTTTGTGTGTCTAGCAGTAATCATATATATTAAGATACAGGTACATTAGTTAATGAATATTCAGCTTTACAGTAATTCCAATAAATAAATAAAAACGAAAAATTTGTGGGTCTTTTCTTTTTCTCTTTGCACTTTAGTCTACGCGCATTCATTTCCTCTTTTTGGTACAGAATTTGGCTAATGAGTAATGACTTTTTTTCCTTCTTTTTTGTTGGGAAGATTTTTAAAGAAAAAAATAATACAAAAATGAGGGTGAGATGACGTGTGTGTGTTCAACTTTTTTTAGACAAGAGTAACCCATATTAGATTAATTAATGCAAGCTTGACTAGGTGATTGTACGTATGTGTAATAATTTACTTTACATTTTTCACCAGCTCTTTTCATAATTGAGAATTATTCAATAATTTGAAGAAATAAGTTAAAAGTACTCTCCATCGGATTATATAAATTGGTTCTTCATTTTAAAATTTATTATTTCTTCTCTACTTCCATAGATGGCAATAGAACTCCTTCAAAAAAAATCAATTAATATTTTATTATTTTTACTTTTATTTTTCTCCTTCAAAGAGTTTTTAATTAATATTTAGTATTTTTTTTTATTTAAGTGAACAAATTGTATTTAAAAATATAATATTTAAATTATATAAAAAAAATATAAATAAGCTAATGTATGAAGTAATAGAAAAAAAATTAATAATGTATTTTACAGAACGAAGTAGAAAAACTAGTGTAATTGCCCCTAAACCCAAAGTGGATTCCTTAAGTGAGTTTTGTCAATCTAAACCTTTCTTCGGGCCAAAATCATTTTACATGTGAAAGAATGACACTATACAATCAGGGCAATTTTGTAAATTCACATAGGAAAGTGTGCACATCAAGCTAGGAGCTAGCTGTGAGTTGTGGTCAGGCCCAAGTCAAGACGGTGGTCAGGCCGCGTGGGGTCCCATTTCCAAGTCGGGCAGCAACCTCTTTGCTTTAACAGAATGAAAAAAGCTTTTTAGACAAATTTTAAAGAAAATTGATAATTTCTATTCTCTTTACGTATTAGTCACCTTTGACCAATCAGGCTCCCTAGATCAGTTCTTATCATGCAAAAAATGGAAATCAGTTGTGGGTCCCACAGTCACACTGTCTGGATTTTAACAATCATTCCCACATAACTGTTTTGGTTATGGTTAGGCCCCCCACCACAACCGTTTCTTCTTCCTTTGATTATTGAATCATTAATGCAATGTTATAGAAAGTCACAAATTATTGGCCATTATGTTGAAAATAAACACTACTAATGATTTCAGTGTGTCGTCTACTATAATAATACAAGGCTCAATTCTTATCACTAATGTTAGTCCGACTACATATATTTTATGTCGTCGAGTGAATCAAACCAAACATCTTTTTTTTTGTTATTGCCATTAATTGTGGGTAATAAAATTGAATATTGTTACAAGCCATTTATATAGTGTCCAACAACATTAATTTAATATGAGGTCCAGATATTAAATTACATAAATCATCAAATATGGTATCATGTAATGTTAAGTACTTTAGAGTAAAGTAAAGTACTGTGTAGCAGCAATTTTCTTACAATAAACAATATTAGAATGTTTTTATGTATTTCTTTTCAAATTTATAATAATTTGTGTCTTCTAGAAATGTTGCTATATATTACATCCAAAACAAAACAAAGAAGTTTTGTGTTGATTGATCCATATTAACTTGTGAATTTTGGGTCCCACCATAAGACATAACCCATTCACCACATGGGATATGAATCTCTATAAATATATGTATATGTATAAATATACGTGGCAGAGTAGTAATAGTATAAGCTTTATTCTTTAATTGGCAGAAGCAATACACGGCACCCAAAAACTATTCTTACACTCCAACAGCATCTTCTTCCCCAAGCATTACCAACATAAATAAAATCCAAATTACAAAGGTTCCATGGTCCCTGACTCCCTTTTTTCTCTTTCCTCTATTTTTGTGATTTTATAATAATTTAAAAGTATAATAATTAATAAAAAAAAATAAAGGATTGCTATCCAAGAAAAAGGTAACAATGGCAGGCATGCATGTATGACCCATGAGAAGTATAGTACCATTTTTTTATGTGCATGAAAATTTAGAGACTGTGACTGGTGTGGTGAGAGACAACAAACAATCTGGTCTGGGGTATAGTAAGAAAGAAAAGAGAAGCTTGTTATTATGCTCAAAACATATATAAATCTATATATAACACCACACTACCCCTTATGACCCCATTTCACACTTTCTCTCTCTAAATGGTTTTTCTCTCTTCAAAGAGAAAGAAAGAAGCAAGGCATCTCTTTCTCTCATAAGCTACCACTTCTTCTGATATAATTTTTTTTTTGCTTTCTCTTGTAAGTATCAAACTTTTCTTTGCTTGGACTTGGAGTTAATCTGCTTCTTTTTTATTAGTTAATTTTTAAAATTTATTGAGACATAAATTTTTATTTTAGTATATTTTTTTGTCTGTGTGAAAATAGACCCTCTAAAGTTTGGAATCCATGCTTGGCTTCATCAATGTAGTGAAATAAGTCATGTTGGGTTTTGTTGTTTTCAGCTTTTCATTCAGATCCATATCTTTTCTGAAGCTCTTTTATATCAACTTTGAAAGAAATGATAAACCCATTACTCATTCGACCTTCCCTTTCAACCTCCTCTTAAATGTTGGCTTGTTTTTACATCATAAGTAGATTTGGTGGCACTCTGTTCAGATTGTAGGAACTGGGTTTTGATAAATATTATGAATTTCAGAATCTAGTTTTGGTTGTTGGTTTCAGCATTTAGAGCTTTACTTTTGCAAACAAGTTATTCTTTTCAACTTTATTCTTATAATTTCTGCTGTGTTGGGTCCTTTTCATGATCATGGACTTTTAAAGCTATACTATTTTTTTCAAAAACTATTCTGCCTTATTTTCTCTTCTTTTTTTATTGGTTTATCAGATTTTTTTTAAAGGATTTTAATTGCCATGTTGAAAAGGTTTCATTAGAATTATTTCATGCTTCTGGGTTTTCTAATTGTCATTTATTTCTCATACTAATTTATAAATCAATCATCTTTTCTCAGGGAAAAACAATTCAAAAAAATTGTGCAGATTGTTTCTATTATTTTATTCTTCAAGCTTACATTTATTCCTTTTTTTTTCTCCTTTGATACTTTTGAGCAAAGTGCCAACCAAATTTACCCCAGATTGTAGAACTGAAAGAACAACAATTAAAAAAGTAAAAAAAAAAAAACAGAGTTAACAGCATGAGTTTTCTAACAGGATCCTCAGGAAGTTCTTGGCAGCCAATCATGACTGGCGATACCACAGTGTCAAGTTACTGGCTGAACTGGAGGGTCTTGCTTTGTGCCCTTTGGGTCTTATTTTCTATGATTCTGGCATTTCTTATAATATTCAAGTTTGAATGTTCAAGGAGACCAAGACAAAATATTGGAGAAAACCAGAATGAAAGATGTCCAGGAATTTTATATGAGGATGAAACTTGGAAGCCTTGCTTGAAAAATGTCCACCCTGCTTGGCTACTGGTTTTCAGATTGGTTGCTTTCTTTGTTCTTTTGGTACTGCTCATTGTCACTGCTTCTGTGGATGGAGGTGCCATATTTTACTACTATACTCAGTAAGCAACAACCCCTTTAAACTTTTATGTATGTTTAATGTATCTCGTACTTTGTATAATAATGTCTTGAGAAATTTGTGGCTGATTTCTTTCATTACTGTTCATCTCTTCAAAGTCTTAATATTACCTTTTCTGGGCCCTTTTGTTTCATCCTAGACTTTGTATTTTGAACATTATTCACACCATTAAGATTATAGAGCTATAAAGATGAACTCCATTAGTTTCTGCTTTTCGAAAGGGCTTCACGTATAGATGATTAAACAAAAAGGCAATGTAGCTAAAAAAATTGCTTCTGATTATATGTGAATGATGCACTGTGAGAAATCTAGACACTAACAAATGACATTTATGGTTTTTGGCAGGTGGACTTTTACATTGGTTACATTTTATTTTGGGGTGAGTTATATAGTTGGATAGAGCTTCATTGTTCTCCTCTCTGTCTCTTCCTCTGTTTATGAGTCTAATTATCTTTATTTGTTTGTTATTTCTGCTTCTACTTTCCAAATTTAGCTCGGATCATTGCTTTCAATGTATGGATGTTACCGGCATCATAAAAAAGCTAGTGGTGATAAGGTGGATAGTGTCGAAGTAGATGCAGAGCAGGGCACTTACATGACTCCTGCACTTGTAATAGCAAATTCGTTCAATAGAGGAAAGAACTTAAGCCCCCATGCGGATCATAACTCTCGCAAGCCTGCAGGATTTTGGAGTTATGTATTCCAAATAATTTTTCAGGTACATTGTTTAGAATCATCAACTCTTCTTAAGTATAAAAAAATAACAGACTTCAATATTATGCTCTTCCACTTATAACAATGTTTTACTGTTACAAAGATGAATGCAGGTGCTGTTATCCTCACGGATTGTGTCTTTTGGTTCATTATTGTTCCATTTCTTACCATCAAAGATTACAACTTAAACTTTGTAAGTCTCCTTACATTCTACTGTTGACTTTGAACAAATGTACTTATTTATCAATTAGAATTGAAGTGACTTCTTTCACTAAAAAATTTAGTCTGTAATATCAACCATGTAAATACTTGGTTGCTTCTTTTGTCAATTTGAGAAATAATTGAACCAGATTATGGATGAGTGTGTTGCTAACCATGATTTAACCTTTTATTGCAGCTGATAATAAATATGCACACAATCAATGCTGTCTTCCTACTTGGTGAGACTGCTTTAAATTGCTTGGTAAGTTGATGGTTTAACTATTTAGGTCAGTAAAAGGTTTCTGCTATCTTTCTTCATGGAAGACATACAAATCTTATTTTTTGTTCTTGTTCTTTTCAGAGGTTTCCTTGGTTCAGAATCGGATACTTCTTCCTTTGGACGATCTTTTACGTAATTTTCCAGTGGATTGTTCATGCTTGTGTAAAACTTTGGTAAAAAGCACAATCCATTAAGTACCTGAGCACAACAAAATTCTTGTAAACCACTTCATGGATGATAATAATGTCTCTTTTTGTTGTTTAAATATCAGGTGGCCATATCCATTCCTTGATTTGTCATCTCCATATGCTCCACTATGGTGAGTAGTGTCATAACAAAGTTGGTTTCACACATTTCATTTCCTTTCTACCAAAACAAAAAGGGTTAAAAAAATTTTGTTGTTGCCTTTTATTTTAGTTGCTAATATATTGGTTTCTTAAATATGGTTAAGAAAATAAGCTGACTCTTTTCCCTGAATTCTATGGATTTTGAAGGTACTTCTCCGTGGCTCTAATGCATATCCCATGCTATGGCATTTTTGCTCTAATAATGAAGCTCAAGCACCATGTATACTCAACAAAGTATCCTAATTCTTATCAATGTGAGAAGTAATTTGTGGTAAAGAAGACCAGCAAAGGCAAAAAACCAACATTCTTTATGGAAGAGAAATACAGAAGTCAAAGATTATAGATCATAGTTCCATGTCTTGAACAAGTTTATAGAATACATTGTTTGTTAAGGTAAGTTTTGGAAGACACACAAGATAAGATGTACAAGAAAAAAGTAGACATTTTCTTTGTTTAGTTTGTTCATAGAAGCACTCCTACAGAAATGGCATAGTTTGTAAGTACACAAAAAAATCAAGAGAACTCGGAGAGAAAGAGAGAGATCTCCCCATTCTCCTTGTTTATTCTATTTCAAAACATAAAAAAAAAAAAAGATATAAATATATTTTTTCTCCTATCTGTTTTTTGTTTACTTCTCCAAAGTCTATTTGTGTAAATAATTGGCCAAACTATGGTCACCAGCTTGATATATCTATATTTCCATTTAAGAAAATTTATTCACATTCTGAAGATTATTGTTGTCTATGAAATAAGTATATTTATATATTTAGTATCTACGATGTGATAATAAGAATAGTTGTAGTTGAAGCATAAAAATGGCATCATAGGTGGTGTCAACATTCACAAAAAGATGCTTTTTTTGCACTTTGTTAACAATCGTTTTCTATGTTGTTATGCTTTTCGTTTGTTGAGCTATTAAGTACACCTTATTTGGACAATAAATTAAATTATTAAAGGTCTAGAGCAAAAAAAAATTAAATTATTAAAGGCACTTAAGCTCTATCCTATTGGCATAATGTTTTCTGAACTAAGTTGGGTCACACAAATTGTACCATTCCAAATTCCCACAAACAGAATGCATGGATAATATAATGGATGATGGAAAATCAAATTCAAAATTTTAAAAATAAAAATTATTATAATTAGAAGGAAAAGAAAAGGGCACAAATAAAAAATTAAAAAAGCAAAAAAATATGTTCTACTTTTGGTCATTTTACAATAGTAATCCCAATGGGAGCTACCATTATTTTCTTTCAATAAATCTACCTTCATTACTATCAAAAGGGGCAGGTCAAGCAAAGAGTGACATGAGGAATAACGACAGCTTTCTACTTTTAAGAAAGTGCTGATTCAGATAATTGAATTAATTAATTAAAGGTGACCCCTATATATATACTTAGGAAAAAGTAGAAAAAAAATGTAGTTAATTCATTGTGTTTAAACATGGTGATTGACCTATCAACCAAAAAGAAATATTCCCAGTGTTCAATAGCTTAGGCATTTTAACCATAACAAAAACATGACAACTACTTATGCTTTTGGTTAGATAACATTAATGCGACCGACAACTGTAATTTTTATTTTTTGGTTATGCACTTTCTTTTTGTATGTAGGAATGTCTTTGTTGTATTCTCTTTGTTTTTACTTTTTAGTTCACAACAATCTTAAAATCAACAAAAACAATAGAGTAACCAACAAAACTTATCATGTTTGATTAGGATATGAGTGAACTTACTCAATTTATTGTCCTTTTTCTAGCTTTGTTTTCAAAATTTAATGCTAAAGCACTTTTAGCTGTCAATTTTTACTTTTGTTGTTGTATATGGTTGATTACTAGCCTCTATTTTTTTTAATACACAAACATTTTGTAAGATTGTATTTTACCAAGTTGTTGGATCCTTACACTTATTCATTAGAGAATCCAAAATTTGAAAAACAATAATTTGGAAATCATTTTACTAAGACTAAAAGTAATTTAAACATGCAAAGAGAGCTTAAGGGTAAAAATGGAAATATTTGGAAAAACAATCAAGAGGTGGCTGTGCCTGCATTTTGACGTGGTTTTGATAGCTTCTATCTATAGTGGCCAAAGATTTTATACAAGTAAAATAGAGACAATGAATTACAAGAAGGCAAACTTTATATCTTTGTATGTTCCAAAGAATGACCAACCAAGGGTGCTAAAAAGAAAAAAGAAAAAGAAAACTCCTAAATCTACAAGGATACTCGGCTGTACAGAGTTTTTCCTTGGCTAGTGCCTAATTATTCAGAAAATATTACATGAAAAGAATGTTCATGTTTCATTTCAGGCCAAAAAACAAACATATGACACAATGGCAATGAAAGCTATCACAACGAAGTGCTTGGCATAGAACCCATCAATATGACATTGTCACTGTTTTTATGCATTCCCAAGTTGTCTGGCTTTGCTTTTGCAAACAACCCAGAGAGAAATCCAACATTCAAACCAGAGGTTAGTCCCTTCCCGAAAAGGTCTAAAGCTCCACTGCTATCACCACTGGCCCGACTACGGCTTACTCTCTTAGTCAGTGACCTTGTGTCATCAATCCTGAGATGTGCTCCACAAGGGCAATCTGTGAGCTTTTTGAAGCAATGTTTGTGGAATACTGATTCACAAGAGGGACATTTTTCGACATCACCTTCCTGCTACAAGTGTTTCTAGTCAGATGACTGATATTCTATCCTACCAATCAGTTGTATTGAGGAGGTTAAGATTTCTTAGACACTATAAAGTAGGAAAGGAAATTTTGACTCAGAGAGTGGAATTAGAATCTATCTAGTTTGTTTCATTATACAACTATGGTTTTCAAATATCTTTTCCATGTAGTTGACTTAAAAAAGCTGGTATTTTTAGAGGCATGCGAGGGATCCATAAGCACTATATACATATTTACCTGGAAAGGGAAAATTAGAGAAGACGGGTCATTGCAAGCTTGTCGAGCACTACATGGGACTCCCGCATCACAGCATACGAGGCATTGCTCTGTTATGTGTTCCAGAATTTTCTTCAAGACAGTTTCCACCATCACAGGTAGCACTGCCAAATGAGTCAAAATCTGTATTAACTCAGACTCTTAGAAGTACATAAAGAGATTTATACTGTAAGTTTGAATAGTATGTATTAGAGACTCATAGATTCTGAAAACAACTTTTGAAGCCATATCAAGGCATGATAAATAAGCTTGGTATATAGAGCCTAACCAGCAAACGCCCCTTTTGAAAGATCAATAAGGTCTCTGAGAGCAAAAAAATCATTGCTTTCAAGAAGATATCTTCGAGATCCAAGTCCTTTATTGATAGATCCTTTGAATGAGCAGTGGACATATGAAAGTATACTTCCAATTTTTCTTCTAACACCCATAACGTGAAGCAGAGCTGGGACCTTTGAGAAGAGGAATGGATTGACTGCGCTGACACAAAGCATGGGCTGCAAGAAAGAAAAATCATTACAAAACGAGAAATGTCCTCAGCCAAGGCTTAGATTCAATTTAATAATTAGTAAAACAAGATATTATCTGATCAGTTACCTGATCATGTATAGAATCCAAATATGATTTAGCCAACTGAGAGACTGGATATTCCATAAAATCCCAATTATGCAATACTCTTGCTGGTAAAACTGCAGTTTCATTTGTATGGCAAGAAGAGCAAAATAATTGACTAGTGTATTCACAAAGTCTAGGTTTCCCCCATCCAAATGTCTGTGCAAAGTCTCGTATAAGTGTCTTCTCATCATCAAAATGTTTGTAGCACCCAGCGCAAGTATAATGCTGTGCTTCTAGCATCTGCTTCATAGATTTGTATGGTTGGATTTCAACAATAAGCGCTATAGTCTTCCCTAATGTGGAAATGTTTTCTCCATTTCCTCTAGAAGTAGACCGAGGAGCCATCAAATTTGATCCAGGGGAACTAGGAACTGAATCTTGAGGACACAAAAACCAAATCAACGCACTTGGAGAAGTGTTAAAAAACTTGGGATGAATAATGGAGCGCAAGCATTCCTGAATGAGAATACTCCTCTCTGAAACTACATCAGGAGATGCATTTCCAAAAATCTTTCTGGATTCCTTCTCAACAGAGGCCCAGATAGAAGGTAGAGTCCAACCCTGGCTAGCGCATAATGTTTTCAGCCGGCGATACAGGGTAAAGAAATCTCGATATCGCCGTTCAACCTCCCATTGATCCTTGCCACTCAATACTCGTATTTTATATACAGTGTATTCTTTCACTCCAACTAGTCTTTCACTAAATGAGATATCCCCTTTCTTTTGCCTAGCACCTACCACTTCAATGTCATCAATTCTCAGTGGCTGCTGATACAATGGGTGAGCATCCTCTGCCTCCTTGCCAGAAGTCGAAGCCGAGGAACCACCATCTCTTAAGGGTAGAGATAGATGTGATTGTAATCCCCTGTTACTATGAGGAAACCAAGCTCCTGGGGACTCGCTAGAGTCCAGTAAAATTTCTTCCATTTCAAGGACAACCTCATCATAAAATTCATCAAGCTCAAGATCATCTGTCTGCAATAAATATAGTGTGAAAAATAATGAGATGCAAACAGTTTAAGATCAACTCAGAACTCAGAGGAATTACAGCATAAGAATTTTCACAGGTTCAGAGGGTTAAGAATTTGAAGTAACCACAAAAGGCTTTGTCAAAAATTAAGAACTTGATGAAACCCAATTCCAATTTTGCAATTTACTCATGAGACGATGGAAACAAAAGTAGCATTTAAGCAATGACTGACCTTTACCACTGCAGGATGAGTTCCAACAGGACCTTCCGAAACAGGAGGACTCTTCCTTACATTATTCCCGAAACTTGGTAGGTCTGTCTTTGGCTTATAGTCTTTGAGAAAATCTGAATTCATATTTCTGGATGGCACGTTTGAATGAGAGCTTAGTTTAGCTGACTTGTCATCAAGAGGGTCTAATTTTATTTTTGAGTTCCCCAGAGCTCGATTTTTGGAAATTCCACTATCATTAATGCTGATGCTCTCCTCAATTATAGCATTTTGGTTCGTCTGTGACATACCATTATCCATATCGCTATAACCAGTTTTCACAGCAAAATTTTCTTCTAGAGGATCAAGCCCAAATTTATTAGGATCGTGTGCCAATTCATCAACGCCTCCAACTTGATTGATGGTACGAGAAACAGGACTTGCTTTTTCTTGCTCTGTTGCATGACCCTTTGGAAAAGAAGGTGTTGTGGTAAACAAACTTTTGGTAATTTCAGTCAAATCAGGACTACCTTGAACTTGACAACTGGCTACAGAAATATCCTTCACATCTTCTAGTTCACTAAAATTTAGAAAATGAGCTGCGGCTTCAGAATTATTTACAATATCATCCAATGTATAATCACCTTCAAGTTGATTGCTGGAGACGGGCATCTCTGTTAGATTTTTTCCTTTCTCTGTTTGACGATTAATTGAAAACCCAACAGAGGTCGCAGGACTAGAATCCAAAAGTTCCCTTTTGGTTTCATTATTCTTTTCTGCCTGGTTTTGGAAAGCATTCATGGTGAAAAGATCTAAAGGCTTCTGGGTTCCTCCACTTTCTTGCACAAAATCATCCCAATCGTCTGAACCAAAGGCTACAGATGAGTTAATGTGCAATGGATTTTCATTCTTCACTTTTGCTTCCTGCCTATAAAGCTCGTTCCTCTGGTAATTGTAACCAGATTTATCCTCGTCATCTGCACCATAGTTGTACATGGAATCCTCAACCTCAGAATCCTCATTTCTAGATGAAGCATTGTCTTCTTGTGACTCTTGTCTCTCCCTCTCCTTCATATCACCAGAACAAAAAGATTCTGGTTTTAACCCATCAAAGCCACTCTCATTCTCTGCACTAGCAATGGGATCTAAACAACATTTCTCAACCTCCCCTGAAATTCGAGTGTCACTTCCAACAAAAACTGAATTATTAGTTTCTTGGGTACACATCTGCTCAGCCTTATTTTCTCCGGTAACTCCAATTTCCTCAACCCCTCTCTTTGGTATCAAAGTTTCTCCACTATCACCTTTAGCCAAACCATTTTCGAATCCAGATACCCCTTCCAAAGCTGAAGAAGACTCACCCTCAACCTTCCAAGACATCAATTCATTCACAGCAGGAGCACCAAGATCAAACTCGTCATCACCATACAATTCAAACCCACTAGAGCCATAATTCATAGAATTCACATTACAAAACTCGATTTTCCTATCACCTAAACTCTTAATCTCCTCACGACTGCTCTCCCCTTTCCCTCCCAAGCTAAAATTCTCCAAACCGCCAGTCTCCTCCCCAAACCCAGAATTCCTCAAAGACCCAAATTCAGATTCCCCAAAATCGTTAAAAACGGTGACCGTACTACACATACTGGGCGTACCCATTACCGAGTTCGCGCTACAGTAGCGGTCGAACTCGGACTCACCACAAGACGAGTATCGAGAAGAGCACGCATCACCGTCGTCCGATAACTGATCCCGCAATAGCAGAAATGAATCGGACGGCTCACCATTTATCATCACAGACTCGATAAACTCATAAAAGTAATAAAGAGAAAAAAAGGGTAGAGACGAAACCTGAAAACGAAGCTACTGCGTCGTAGGGTGGATCGTAGGAGTAGTCTCGAAAAAACCAGATCGGGAGAGGAGATTTGAATTGATCGAGAGGAAAGAAAAGGAGAGGAGAGCGGGAGCTTGAGGAAAGACAAAATGAAAATGTGTTTGTGGGAAATGGAATACTGTTTTGTTGTTGGGGCTTGTTTGATTGTTAGTTAGACAACTTTGATAAGGACAAGAATGTTGTCATTGGCTAGGGATGAATTGCACTATCCCCACATCCTATGTTATTTTCACTTAATTATTTCTCCTCTCTTTGTTCATTGTCGTTTTATTGTGGTATTGTCGTTTCACCAAAAAATTAAAACTAATATAAGGTTTTTTGTATGTGTAGTTCAAAATAATTTGATCAACTAGAGTATTAAGGAGGAGAATATGGTTATCTTGAAATTTATAAATTGTGTGTTGGTTGTGCATGAGAATTGTTTTACCCAAAAACTAGCGTCATGACGTGGCGATGATATGAGACACGTGACAGCTAACTAATGGTATAACATATAAGGACTAGTTGATACTCTTCCAGGACACAGAGAGGATTATTCTACAGTTGAAGATGTATTAGTCAAATGCTTCATTAATTATTATTCCTCAATAGTACAAAAGCAAGGCTGGTCGAGAGTTCCGAGCAGAGTCCAGGAATGCGATATTATAGAGATATTTATATATAACAATATTGATTATTTATTCATTATTTTACTACAGTTAGTTACGCAAATTGAGGAAGGCCCACGACCTATGATGTAAGTTCCTAAGCCTATAAATAAGAAGCTTAGTGAATCATTATTTTGGTTAAATGCATAAGAATATCTAGAGAGACTATTAAGCTTTTATACATCGATTTGTACTATTTCAAGCTACTAAAACTCAGTTGATTCTAGGTCATCTGATTGAGAGTTTGAGAATTTCAATATTAATAAAAGTTCAAGTGGATGTAGGTTATTACCGACATTCAGGGTCGAACCACTATAAAACTTTGAGTGTCGTTTACTGTTTCTTAGTTTAGTTCTTATTCACATCGTTTATTTGACCCAATGTCATTGGACAAATCTATAGTCAACATTTTGGTGCTTTCATTTATAGTTGAACTCACGGAGATCAATTAATTGAGAAGCTATGGCCAAATCCAAGAGGACTCATGGTCAGCAGGCTAGTCAAACATCTAAGAACCCCCAGAATCCACCTCCTCCCCCAAGAGTTACTAAAGAAGAGTTACAAGTGGAATTAGAAGAAGAAAGCGAGAAGTTGGATGCTGAGACCCTGCGAGCAGCCATGGGAATGTTGCAGGATGAGATGGCTACCTTAAAAGCTAACCAGGAAAATGTTGTTGAGACTATGATCATGCAACATGTGGAGATTGACCGAAAACAACGAGAATTAAATGATAGACAGATAGAAATGGACTGCCATCAAAGGGATGCTACTGCTACCTTGGAGGCTTCCATACAACTAACACAGGGGTTCGATTTGCTCCAAACCCACCACAGCCTGAGCGACCTCATAATCATCCATCTCCTCAAAACCCACCTCAACAGCAACAACCTCAAGTTGCCCAGCTAGAAGGATAGCCGCAGAATTCTAGTAGACACAACAAGCAGCGACAACCTCCTCGTTCTGCTCAAGTAAGCGAGCAACACCCCAGAAAAAATAGAGATGAGCAGCGTCCCCGAAGCCTGGGACGCCTGGTAAATGATGAACATATCCTTCCTGGAAATGGGCCAGAAAATGTCCCTTCATGGAATAGGAGGCAACCTGACATAGGCTCTGCGGCCTGAGGCCCCCCACGGCATAACAATGCCCCGAGGCCTAGCGACCAGCGTAGGCTCTATAGGCCACCTCTTGTTTATCGAGATGGTTTAGGTCAGAGAGAAGGTGATAGTTTGTGTAGTTGGTAGTGAACCCATCGATCACAATTTAGGGATGGACATGACCACAATGAAGGAGATTATGCGTATTTTCATAATCAGAGAAGAAATGTTGGTCGGATAGACGAGCAGAGGCAAGGACAGCAAGGGCCTCCACCCATGAATAACCATACCAACTAGCCAAAACGCAAGGGGGAAACCAAGGCAATCTAATGTGTTTGATGGGTTGGGAAGATCAGAACAAAGATTGAGAGGAGAAGATCTGAGAAATTTTCTGAACTTCGAAAAGACACGATGAGCACATCCCGACAGTTGTTCATGCCCCCGCAGTTCCCATAGTTGTTCAGGCTCAAATTGATGTGCTGAATCAGGCCGTACAACAGCTAGTCGGAAATAAAACTTTGGATATCAAGTATGACCGAAGAAAATGCACTCTATTTATTAATAGGATTGTAGTAGCAGAAGTCTCGAGAAAATTCAAAATGCTTGTTTTGTGCAGTTACACTGTTTAAGAAGATCCTATATCTCATGTGAATAAGTTTGAGATACAGATGGACATTCAGGATATTCCCTGCTACCTTATCTGATGTTGCCCAGAAATGGTACTTTAAGTTCCAGCCAGCCACAATAACTTCCTGAGAGATGTTTGCTAAGGAGTTTTATGGATAGTTTTATGTTGCTCGGATACATCCAACAGAAGCTAACCAGTTGGTCGACATACGACAAAAGGATGACGAGCCTTTGAAAGAATACATCGAGAGAGATTTATGAGAACAGTTGCTCGTGCCAAATCTGTTAGCGATGAAGGTAAAATGATGGCAATCACAACATGAGTGAAAAGATAGTCTCCTTTATGGAATAGCTTGCGAAAGAATGGAGTAAGAACCACCCAAGAATTCCTTGACCGAGTAGATAAATATATAAAGCTGGAAGAAGCCATTGCTAGTGAAGGAAAGGAAAAATGGGTGGCAACTGATAAAAAGAAAGAACCAACCAAGGCTTCTAGTAATATGAGTAAGACTAATAAAGGTGGGAAAATGGTGGAAAAAATGGAGGGGAAAGGTCAAACAATGACTCTGCTACTTCTGAAAACAAGAGACCCAAACCTACTAAATATGAGCTGAGGCTTACCAATTATACAACATTGATTGAAAGCTGAGAAGATGTTTACAGGCCAGTTACACAACCGTCCCATATAAGCGACCAACCCCAAATTCTTAGAGATATATCAAAAAGGGACACAAATAAATTTTGTCATTTTCACAATGACTACGGTCATGATACAAATGAGCGCAACTAGCTAAAAGATGAAATTGAGTTCCTAATTCGACAAGGACATTTGAGGCGGTATGTATGAGCAAGAGTTGATCCCTAATCGGTAGCTACTAGAGGTAACGAGCAGCCATGCGCACGACAATGTTCACCTCCATTACAGCTTGCACCTTTTGCGAGCACCCTACACCTTTCGCGGGCCCCCTGCTCACTATATGTGGTGGACCACACTTGGCTGGCGACAGTGGTAAGGCAAGAGAAAGATATGCCAGAACACTACGTCATGAACAAGACACTGCAATGCTGACATTCGAGGAATGGACTCCTAAAAAAGCTCGAACAGAAGGTGACTTGATAACCTTTACTAAGCAAGACTGTCAGCATGTTAGGTCCCACATGCAGATCCTCTGGTCGTGGATGTCCAAATCGCCAATATGATGGTGAAACGAGTGTTGGTCGACACAGGCAGCTCGGTTAATATCCTGTATAAGTCCTCACTAGAAAGGATGAACTTATTGACCAAAGACTTAGAGCCATGTAGCCAAACAATATATGGCTTTACTGGAGAAGGGCTCGCACCAGTAGTGTAACACCTTACTAAACCAGGCTCGTTACACTATGTATTTAAAATTATGCTTAACCCGTTAAGCGAGTCATTTGGAATTTAAACGTGTAATTAAAGTTAAGTAACAATTTAGGTATTAATTTTTTTTTCGAAAGAGTAAAACTTATCATTAGAGAGTTTAAGTACGTACAAGGGATCCCAACATGAGTTTATAACACAAAATATAACATGTTTCGGATTACAACAATAGTCGACCTAAGCGGCAAAAGCTGAACTCAACTCTGGTCCCTCAAAATAATCTCAGTCGTGGCGATCGAGCAGAGCGAGTATGTACACACCGCCCCTAGAGCTCTCCAGCTCTTGGCTGATCCAGTTTACCCTTGCCCTTATCTGCACCACACAACACCGATGAGCGAAGGCCTAGCAAGAAAACTCAATTAAACAGAAATAGGCATTCAAAGAAATATAAGTCATATTTAACATGCTTCATAGTTATAAACAAACTAATGCAAGCATCTAATCCCTTAGCACGACCTGTGCTGAGTGAATGCGTACCGCACCCCTACAGTGGCCCTACCATTACGGCCTACACTACGCGTGATTATCACTGAATCCGACCAATGCCGGTCATTCACAAATAAATGCACAACCACAAATGCACTAGACGCAATCACAGATAATAAGAGAATAATCTAATGGAATTCAATAAGCGGTTATAACCGCATTCATAGGTTAGGGAAAATGCCCTAAATACAATGCAAGTGATAGTTTTCTCACATCGAGTCTTGTGCAATTAATGGTACGACCCTGAGCGTGATCCTTTCTTTGAGCCTTGCGATAACCCTAATCACAGCATAAACAATATTCCTTATTAAGAACTAATTCTGAAAACTGATTCCAGGATAAATCCCTAGCTCTCGGGACTTCTAATTCCATCAATCTGAGTGATGGAATCGTCCCCTGAGCCCATAAGCCTTTTCCCCAAACTTTACATTAAATACATCCCGAAATTGTACGAGCGCAGGGGCGCTGGCCCCCTGGCGCAGTTGTGGGTAGAGGCAACAGAAACACCCCCAAAATCCTGGTTCAACTTAGGGGCGTTGACCCCTTGGTGTCGCTGTGCCGCAGCGCAAACCCAGAATTTCTGGGTTTCTCCCCTGCAATTTATCAAACCCAAATCTACACCCAATTCGATCCCAATCAATTCCATGTACAAAATGAGGCTATAAAACAGTTATAAAATCCATATACACATCATACAAACCAATAACCACAACATATAACCAAATTTAAGCTTCCAAGTAGAATTTTAAGAATTTAGGTCAAAACCCCCAATTTTCTTCAATTCGAAACATTGTAACTAAACTTAAGAATTCAGCTAAAATTCAAACTTTAATCCAATACAAAATCATGTTTCTAAACCTTACATAACCATCCCAACAACTTAGAATCCTCAGTTTTCAAAATTAAACCCAAACTCCCTGAAAGCTTTATCAAGAGCAATAGAGGAAACTGAAAATAGAGAAGGGATTCCATACCTTTCTTCAAATTTTGAAACCCTAAGCTTGTTGAAGTCCTAAAGCAGCTACAAATCCTAGTTACAAGCTTCACCAATCCCCAAAGTCTCCAATAATCCAAAGCCTTGATCTTAGCTTCCAAGTTTATAAGCCTAAGTGTGTTGAAGAAGACACTAGACGAAGAAGAAGGGTCCAAAAACGTAGCTGCCAACATTAGATTAACGTTATTTAAAAAAATTGGTCAAATGACAATTTTTCCCTTCACTCTACTTAACCTCAAAGCTAACTCAAGGGCAATTTGGTCTTTTGGCTTAAATTCCCACTAAACCTCAAATTACACCTCTAATTACCAAATTAATCTATCAAGCATTCAAACACCATTATTTCACCAATTAATTTCATTACCAATAAATCCCGGTAATTTTCCAAATTACCAAAATACCCCTAAGCTCACCCCGAGCCGGGTATTAATCCTCGTTGTGACTTTTCTGCTAAAATGCTTGAAATGATCTACTCATGTCGAATATCTCAAATATATCAACGTAATAATGTGGTCGCAAGCATATAGCATAATAAATAAAAAATATACCCTCAACAAGCCAAAATTACGAAAATGCCAATTTTTAACAAAAGCGGGTATTTAAACACATTTAATACACATAAAAATGCATCAACAGTCATATCATAATATAGCTCACATAATTCACATAACCACATATATATAATTATATAATCACATAATTCCAATTATGCCATCTCGACACAATAATCAACATACTAATCCCTATTAGGAGTTTTGGGACGCTACGACTATCCACTCCTAATAGAAATTTCGTTCCTCCATTGTACTTTAGCCAGAGGAATAGTCTTTTTCCTCAAGACCTTGTCCTTCCTATCCAAAATATGAACTAGCTGTTCCTCATAGGATAAATCTTTCTGTAACTCCAGATCCTCATAGCTTAACACATGAGTCGTATCCAATACATATCTCCTAAGCATTGATACATGAAACACGTTATGTACTCTTTACCAAGCTGGAGGCATAGCCAACCTATAGGCTACCTGCCCAATCCTTTCCAGGATCTCAAAAGGTCCTAAAAACCTAGGGCTCAACTTGCCTTTTTTCCTGAATCATTTCACTAAACTAAACGGTGAAACTCGAAGGAGTGGTACCACACTTGGAACCTCCACGTTCCTACGCTTAGGATTAGCGTAGCTTTTCTATTTACTCTGTGAGATGAGCATTCGTGCTCTAATCTTTTCAATGGCCTCACTGGTCCTCTGCACCGCTTCAGGACCTAAATATTTCCTATCACCCATTTCATCCCAATGAATGGGTGATTCACACTTCCTACCATACAACATCTCATATGGAACCACTTCAATCGTTGACTGATAACTATTTTTGTAGGAAAACTAAATAAAAGGGAGATACTTACTCTAGGATCCCTCGAAATCTAATACACATGCCCTAAGCATGTCCTACAGTATCTGAATCATCCTCTCAGATTGTCCATCTATCTGAGGATGATATGATGTGCTAAATTTTAACTGGGTGCTATAGCCTTCTGCAGGATTCCCCAAAACTTGGAGTAAATATGGGATCCCAATCTAACACTATGGATTTCATAACCCCATAGAGACGTGCAATCTTCCTCACATACAGTGCTGCATACTGATCCATAATGAAATTCATCCTCAATGGAAAAAAGTGAGCCGACTTGGTATATCGATCAACGATCACCCATACCGAGTCATGCTGACCCATCGTCCTATGCAATCCACCTACAAAGTCCATGGCGATGTCCTCCCACTTCCACTCAGGGATATCCAATGGTTGTAATATCCCTGTTGGCCTCTGGTGCTCAGCTTTCACTTTCTGACAAGTTAGGCACTTTGCCACATACTCAACTACCTCTATCTTCATCCCTGGCCACCAGTACAAAGATTTTAGATCCTGATAAATCTTTGTCATGCCTGGGTGCAATGAATAAGAAGTGGTATGAGACTCATCCAAAATCTCTCGTCTAATACCAGCATCGATTGGAACACCATTATGATCCTTGTACCTCAACATGTTTATCTCAGCAATGGTAAATTCCTTAGCCACTCCACCTAGGATGTCCTCCCGGTGCTTCTCTAACTGAGGATCATTCCTTTGAGCTTATCTTACCCTCTCAAGGAGTGTAGACTGTAGAGTAACGTTGGCCAATCTACCCATCTGGTCATCTCCTCTGCCAATTTTCTGAATATCTATTTTAAGCTATACAACTGTCTTGGACCTCTCCGACTCAGAGCATATGCTACCACGTTGGCCTTCCTGGGATGATAAAGAATATCACAATCATAATCCTTTACCAGCTCTAACTAATGTCTCTGTCGCATGTTCAGATCCTTCTGCGTGAAAAATCAGTTCAAACTTTTATGATCAGTATAAATCTCGAACTTCTCCCCATACAGATAATGTTGCCACACCTTCAGTGCGAATACCACTGCCGCCAACTCTAGATCATGAGTAGGGTACCGCTGTTCATAATTCTTTACCTGTCGTGAAGCATAAACAATCACCTTCCCAACCTGCATAAGAAAACGGCCTAACCCATGTCTTGATGCATCACAATAAACCACAAACTTCTCTCGATCTGAAGGAAGACTCAATACTGGAGTGATGATCAACCACTGCTTCAACTCTTGAAAACTTCTCTCACATTTGTCAGACCAAACAAACTTCAAGTTCTTGCGTGTCAACTCTATCAATGGTGTTGCAATTCTTGATAACCCTTCAACAAAATACTGATAGTATCCCGCTAAACCCAGGAAACTCCTAATCTCTGTGGCACTCCTGGGCCTTGGCCATTCTCTCACTGCCTCAATCTTGGTCGAAACTACCATAATTCTATCTTTACTGACAATGTGACCAAGAAATGTCACCTCAGGTAACCAGAACTCGAACTTCTTAAACTTGGCATATAACCTATGCTCTCTCATTATCTGTAGTACCAACCGAAGGTGTTGCTCATGCTATGTCTCTGACTGAGAGTAGACCAGTATGTCATCAATGAAGACAATCTCAAACTTGTCCAAGTAATCTTTGAACACCTTGTTCATCAGATCCATAAACGTTGTTGGGGCATTGGTCAACCCAAAGGACATGACCAGAAACTTATAATGCTCATACCTCATACGAAAGACTGTCTTCGGGATATCCTCATCTTCGATCCTTAGCTGGTGATAACCAGAACAAATATCAATCTTTGAGAATACTGCCTTACCCTGCAACTGATCAAGTAAACCATCGATCCTTGGCAGTGGGTACTTGTTCTTGATAGTCAGCTTGTTTAACTCCCGATAGTCAATGCACATCATCAGTGTCTCATCCTTCTTCTTAACAAATAACATTGGCGCACCCCATGGTGAGAAGTTGGGTCTAATGAATCCCAAATCAAATAATTCATGTAATTGTACCTTCAATTCCTTCAATTTTTCCAGGGCCATTCTGTATAGTGCTTAAGATACTGGTTATGTTCCCGGTGCTAACTCAATGAAAAACTCAATCTTCGATGCGGCGGTAACCCCAATAGATCCTCTGGGAACACATCCGTAGTGGTATCCACTATGCTTTTTAGGAATCCTATGCACCCCCCTTGCAATAGGTCTCTTGCCTTAAATGTTGAGATCATAGGAACGCAAGGCATGTTCACAGCACCCACAAACACAAACAGGTCCTCTCCCTCGGGCTTAAAGGTCACCATCCTCCTTTTACAGGCTATGGTTGCCCCATACTTGGCTAACCAATCCATGCCCAAAATCATATCAAAGTCCTCCATAGCTAGCTTAATCAGGTATACTGAAAACTCTCTACTATCCCCTTCTACTAGTAGAGATCTAATCCATCTCCTAGAAACTACCAATTTCCCAGTAGGCAATAAGGTCTCAAACCCCACATCACATAGATCACAAGACCTACACAATTTATCAATCACTTAACTAGAAACAAAATAATGTGTAGCACCAAAATCATTCAATATAGTATAAGTGGAGCCAGAGCTAGAAATCTGACCTGTCACTATCGAGCGACTAGCCTCAGCCTCTAACTAGGTTAGTGTGAACACTCGGGCTGGAGTCAAACTATCGCCCTTCTTCTGTTCTTCTTTCTTCAGTTGTGAGTCGTCTCTCTAGAAATGTCCCACTACCCTGCAAAGGAAGCATGCCTTTGTTGGTATTAAAAGTGTAAATTAGTAACCTGCTTACTTGACTTGCAATCATTATTTCTAGTACAACTTAAATAGAAAATACAGTGATTATAATAATCATGCTTCACTAAAGTAGCATTGAAGAGATACAAACACTTTTGTAATCTTTTATGATTATTAAACTGTTTCACTAAATGACTTCATGGAAAATTTTCAATTTATTCACATAACCACTTGTGAATCTCACCTTCTAAGTCTTTGATGTTGTACAATCAAACATGTATAGATTATAACAAGTGTTAAAATTGTAGAAATAATGATAATGATCACTTATTATTTATTTAATCTTATCTAATATGATTATATTCGATTTCCAAAATACTAATTTTGCTTAACATTCTAGTTGTATGTGAGTTGGGTTTGAATTCTAAGTTCACATGCATATTTCTTGAATTTCAAATCCGAGTTTAGACTTCCTTTTGATTAGATCAAACAAATATTTAAGCGACTTTACTTTGAATGTTGCACGAAAATTTTAAAAAAATTTCTTTGCATTCAATCAAAGTTAAACATATCTTAAATAAATGTCAATCAATATTGACTTACTATTTATTATTTCTTTTAGCTTTGAACATTAAAAGGTTCAACATACATCTCTATGTATAAACTAAACGATTATGTGATCTTAAAGAGAAAGGTCTTTTGGTTAACTTTAATCAACATACTATATAAACAGGGAGAGAACCAATAAATAGTTCCAATAAAAGACTGTCTTTTATTTGTTTTATATGTCTAATTAATTACAAGTCAATCTAAAAAATAATTCACATATATGTTTCACTTAATTGTGGTTGGAATAAGATGTCTTATGAAATCTATGATTTGCACAATAATAAATCATTCATAATTATCATTTATACTCATTGATGAAATAGGTGGAACAAGTATATTTCAAAAATAACAACTGAATTTATTATTCAAAAGAAATATTAAACTTGTTCATTCATCAAATAAAGGAATCTAAAAACATAGTTTCTAGAAAGAATTCTAGAACTAATTTAAGGAAAGAAGTTATTAATTTCTTTCATAATGAAAATCAACTATTTCAAAATGACAAAAAATTTAAATTATTTTAAACTAAACAAAATAATTTCTAAACTAATTTTTTCTTTATTCAATCGTCTTCATCATTTCTTATTCGCTTTGGTTTCAATGCAACTATTATTTTTCTCAAAAGATTTCTGCATCCTTGAACAAGAACTTATGAAAAATAATATTAGTGGCATAATTTTGAATCGACCATTCAAAAATATTAAAGAAGAGTTTTTGAGTAAATCGAATTTACCCCGTATTTCAAAAATTGAGCATGTGCTATAGCATCATCCTTTATCATGGCCTACATCTCGTATGCAGTTTCAATAACCATATATCTTTCTTTAATGTCGACATGCATGGTCGATAACATGCATTGACGTGCCAGGTGATTCAATCTCATACATTCACCATATTTTTCATGTTCATCAAAGCTGGATGAAAAGCTTGGAACCTCTGGTGGTAGATCATAGATCACTCCATACAAGTTTTGTGTTCCAAAGACAATGTGAATCCTTTCGTACCATCTTTTTATGTGGTTAAGACTAAATGGAATTCTTTCCAAGAGTTTGTCAATGGGGTATGTTTGATTTCCCAAGTTTTCAAGTAAATGATCAGGATTAAGATAATTAACTATTGTTACTATAAATAAATAAATTAAATATAATGAATTAAAACATATAATAAATATCAAATTTTATTTGGAAAAGTAAACATGATGTATGAATGCAACTTATAAAAACACATAAAATATATATACTAATCCACGATAAGTTAATTTGAAAATTAATTGACCGTCTTGGGGTAGGTCAAACTAACTCCAAATTAATTTTGAGACAAATCTGAATTTCATAAATGAAAACTTAAAAACGCATTTTTCTCTCTTTTGACTTATGAATTACCGCTAGTTTGGTCAAGATACATTAGTCGTGCTCGAAAGCCTAGATAAACCTTTGGAGTGTAACCCATTATTTTCAATCAATGACTTAACTCAAGAGCGTGCCTTAGGGTAAGTCAAACTTGAAATACATCACTAATTATATTCTTATAAAAGAAGTCAACCTTGAGATAAAATAAACATATTCGAAAGCCTTTCCTTAGGGAGGCCGCAAATGGAGGCGACACGAGACCCTTCCTATGCCTCTTGGTGTTCAACCAATAATGAAGACTGTAATGCCCCGAAATCCCTAATGCGGTTTAATGGCTGGATTAGTAGGCCGGGAGGGACATAACTGTCTAATTATGCCATTAAATGAATATATGCATGTTTATGTGAATTATATTATAATATGATGTTATATGCATGCATGTGGGTCCACATTTGATTATTATGATGTTTTGGTAATTTGGCTTGTTGAGGGCATATTTGTGTATTTTAGTGCATATTGTGATTTGTGAATGAGATCTCATTATTATGGAGATATATTCGAGCTATTCAGCATGAGACGATCTTAGATTATAAATTAGCGGTTTTGTCATAACGGGGGTCTTTTATTGGGATATTGAGTTATGAGAAAGTTATTTGATGATAAATTGGGAGTTATTGAGATCATGAGGAAATTCTGGGAGTTTTGACTATAATGTCCCCGGGGGTGTTTTCGGGACCCCGAGCACTAGGTTTTATTTGAGATTACTTAAGCTTGAAGTAGCTTGTCAGATAGAACCGTACATTAGAAAACCTCTCGTTCTTTCCCATTAGTTCATTTTACCGTTCGAAGCATTTTCGAAGAAATCTCGAGTTCTAGGAGTCGGAATCAAGCGAGGATCGAGGCATAGCGATCCTAGGAAAGATTAGAAGCTTCTTGACTGAAGGATTTGACGAGAAACAACCTAATCAAAGGTAATATAAGTTTTAAGTTTTGAGTTTTTAGAATTTCTAAGCTTCGAATTGGCTTTTGTGAATCGTTGAGTTTTTGGTTCATTTGAGCATTGGGATTTGATGGTTTTGGATCATTGGGAAGCTTGGGAACTTTGATTTGGTGATTTGGAAGTGTTTAGGTATGTTTTTGGAGGGTTTGGAATGAAGGATAACGAGTTTGGGGATGGTTCTGGGTTGGGGGTCGCGGCCTTGTTCTTGGGCGCCGCGGCCTTAGCTCGGAGAAGCTGGTGGAGCAAGTTTGGCCTTGTTGGGCGCCGGGGCCCTAGGTGTTGGGCGCCGCGGTCCTTGCTCTTGGAGTGGCTGGGGGCCACGACCCAAGGTCTTAGGGCCGCAGCCCTTGGTCAGGTTTTAGCTTGTTTCAGTGTTTTGGCCTTGGGAACTTGGTTTTAGGCCTCGCGATCGTTCTTACTACCCGGATTAGTGGGGATTGATGTCCCGGAGGCTAGATCTTGGTTTGGGAACCTTTGTTTATCATTTTATTGATGGTATCCCTTATTTGGTTATGACTAGGTGACCGCTAAAGGACTAAAAGTCAGATCGTTCTCAAGGGTCGTTCTTTTATTCATTCTCGCTCGAATCAGAGGTAAGAAAACTGCACCCTGTGTATGTGACATGCATGATTGTTGTTGAGGCATGTTGATTGATAAATGTGGACATGGATTGCATATTAAATGCTAGCGAATGTTGTTTACTTGTATATGGCACTGACTAGTCAGGGACACTGACCTAAGAGTCAGAAACGACATAAGCGTCCTGAACGCAGGGCCGAATGAAGATTAGATCTAATCGATATCAGCGTTGAATGACTCTAAGGCATTAACGTTGGACCAACCCTAAGGTCGATGAAACTTATAAGCGCTTGGCTAGTCTAAGACTAGTTACTTAGAGTCAAGGCCAAAGGCCTAGATGACTGCTTGTCACATGGCTTGGGAACGTTGTTCCATAGTTATGACTCTAGAGTCATGAGGAAGGTTATGTTGGTGACTAGTCATCATGCACCTATCTTGTTTAAGCTAGTGAAATGTTCACTTATCTGTTAAGCCCCGGTGACCCTATCGTCACATGGCTAAAGGAAGTTGTACCCACATTAGAGACTTTTGTGACTGTCACTTACTTGTTTTGGACTGATAGTCCTGAATGATTATTATGATCATTGTTGATATTATATCATGTTATATTGTGTTTTCTTGCTGGGCCTTGGCTCATGGGTGCTATGTGGTGCAGGTAAAGGGAAAGAAAAACTCACCCAGCCTCGAGTGGAGAGCTTAGGTGGTGATGTGTACATATGCGGCCGCTTGACCACCAAGGCCAAGGAGTTCTCAGAGGAACTAGGGGGTTTACCATATTTTTGCGTCTAAGGTTGGCGGGTTTGTAAATTTGAAACAGTAGTGACCATTTTGAGTTGTAAATAAATTGTAAAGCGTTTTAATGGGCCCATGTCAGTTTTATGTACTTAATAAAATATATCATTTCCTTTTTTATTGGTTTTCCACCTTAGCCTGTTAATAACACTTAGAAGCACGTTTTTAACCAAAGGACTCGGGTAGCAAGTCAAATTTCTAGTTCACCGTAACTGTTCTGGGGTAATCAGGGCATTACAAAGACCATGGGACTTATTGTTATAACTCCCTCTCCCACTCACTATTTTGAAAAAGTGTGTTTTTCACAAAATCAATATATTTTTTAATTTAGTTGAAAAATAAAATTAATTATTTTTTACCAAATGATATTCTAATAATTATAAATTCAATTAAGCAAAACAAAATAAAATTGTGCCATTAATTCTAATTTTGCTTTAATAAAGAGAATATCATTTTTATTTTAATAAAATATTTTTCATTAAAACAACAAATTAAACAACTTTAATTTTGATTTACCATCTTAATTAATTAAGACTAAATTTGTTATTATATGATTTATCATATATAAACATATAAAAAAACATTATAGGACGTTCCTAATAGCATGTTTCTACACGGATGTAATGCATGCTAATTGCATACTGTGTGGGTATATAAATGACATGTTATAAGTGCCAAAATATTAAACACTTTAATCACATTCAAACATTTATAATAAGTAAATAAAAGCGGGTATGGCAACGTTTGGGTATTTCTAGAAAAATTACAACACTTGCAAAAAATACATGAAAATGTAACTTAGACTATTTAAGGCCTAATGAACAACACCTTGATCTTGAACCTTAAGTTGCAGTCTTGTTAAGCCAATGTCACCCCTTTTCTATATCTATTTTGAATTATACAAAATTTTTAATTATTTTAAAACAAACTTTTAAAAAATAATTAAACTTTGGGTTTTAACACCCAAAAAGTTTTTAGGGCCCAATTTGAATTTGGGTAATTTAATTCAACAATAAAATTAAACAATTTAATTTTAATAAATTTAAATTCAAGATAATTTCAATTTTGGATATTTTTATTAAAACAATTTTAATTATGGAAGATAACAATTAAAATATTTTTAATTAAGAAAAATAATCACTATTATTTAAATTAAAGAAATTTCCAATGTAAAACCATTTTAATTCAATTTCTGATTTTTAATTAAAATAATAATTAAAACAATTATGGTAACAACATATTATGGTTTGTAAAATACAAACCCTAGGTGTGTATCGAGTGGGGCGGCGGTTGGGAGGTCTAGCGGTGGCTTGGGTGGGGGCTGGTAGAGGTGCGCAGCTGGGGGTGCTGGGCGTGGAAGGGGCCCACGCTGAGCAGGTTGGGCGTAGAAGGGGAGCGCGCTGGGGCGCAGGCTTGGGCAGTGAGGTGTGCATGGGCGCGGGTGGCACAAGCAGGCACGACTCGGGGCTAGGCTCGGACTCAGGCTTGGGGCTCGAGCCATCTTGGAGTTTTAGCCAGAATTTTTAAAAGAAAAATTACTAAATTCCTATGCCCCAAAATTGACTTACATATTTCATATAGAAATTTTAAGAACAATTCCTCAATTCAAAAGCACCATGATTAAACAACCCTTAAGAATTTATCATCATGAAAATAAACATCCATCCATTCAAATATATATCCCATATAATGTAGCATCCCAGAATTTTACTTAGCTAGATAGCAGTAGTAGTAGCTGTAGAATTTTACCTTTCGTGGATATTGGTCAAAGTCGGGATTTAGTTGGAAACTCGTAGAAATAGTTATGAATTTTATAAGTTTTACCTATGGTTTATAAATATTAATTTTAACATAAGGTTTGATTATTATAGTTGGTCCTACGAATATTATTGATAATAACCTAAGGTTTAGATAGAATAATTAAGAGGGTGACACTTGTCATAAGCATGTTTATTAAGGATTTAAGTAATTTTGATGAATAGTTTAATTAAAAGAAAGATCTAGAAGCTCTAAAACCTTCCATTATCTGTTAGGATCACGTTTTACTCAGTCAAAGTAGTTTTTTAATCAATTTCAAATTATCCTAAAATGTGCAAAAACGTGTTTAAAATATCAGCGTATGTTGATATATCGCAGCTATAAGGGCCGATATATTGCCTATAATTGATTCGGAAAACACGTCGACTTCACACGAATGAAACCATGGACCCTCGGTATCATGGTAGGGGCGATATATCGCCTAGGGTAGGAGATATATCGGCTCCAGAGGCCATATTTGAGTTGTTTGTAGAATTCTGAACTAGAAACAACCCTCAACAACCTTGACTCGTTCCTGAACATTTTTGACTGAGTTTTGGGCATGTGTTGAACAGATAATTTAAATTTATTCATTTTTAATCATTTATTTATTCATTTTAAAGGATTTAGTTTCACTCCTTAAACTCTATAAATAGGACCCTTCACTCAACCATTTTTCTTCATCCTTAAGCACAGTTTAGAGCCTCCAAGCTGCTAAGATTATTCTAGAGAGAAACACTAGGGTTTTGGGGTTAAAGCTTTCAAATCTAAAGTTTTTATAAACACTTGGGAAGTAAGTTTTTGTGTGATTTCGGTATTCGAGGTATAGATCGAGGTTCTAAGCTATCCAAGGTATTCATTATCTTCAGGTTTAGTTCACTATAGTTTCTATTATTCTTTCATTTTTCTAAAAATCCTAACTTGTGATAGTGACTTTTGGTTAGGTGTTCAATTCCTTTGAAACATAAGGTTTTCGGTAAGTTCTTATATTGATGGTTTAGATTGTCTCTTCATCTTATTTTTTTAGAAACTTATGGTTTCTTTATGTTTGGTTTTAGGAGTTTCAATCCCGCTCTTGTCTCCAATATTCTGATTTTTGGTAAGGAAAATTAGGTAGTTTAGTATTATGACTTAGTTTATGTAATTTATGATATAGTTTATGTTTGTATGATCTAACATTTCAGGTACAATAAATGGGTAAGTGTGTCTGGATCTAAGGTGTCCAATGATGTATGACGGACTATGTCCGGAAGGCTCAGTTGCCAAAACTTTATGATGGACCTAAGTGATGTCCGGTGTATGACAGACTTTTGTCCGGGGCTTAATTGTTACCCCTGTATAAACACTTATCTTTTTATTATATCTGACTTGTTATTATGACCTATAGTTATGATTTATGACCTATGACCTATTGTTATGATTATGGGTATGACATATGACCTATGATCTATGACTTATGACTTATGACTTAGAGTATGATTTATGATTTATGACTTAGATTATGATGTAGAATTATGGCTTAAGCTATGATATGACCTAGAGGTTTGTGTTTGTGTGACTCTTGTGAATTTATGATATGTTTGATTATATGATTATATGACTAACTCTTGTTTGTATTTTCCTTATTGGGCTTAGAAGTTCACTCCTTATGATGTTGTTATTTCGGGAAATTAAGGATAGAAAGGCCGGTGACGAGGGGGACCTAAGAGTTTCGTGATGTACTCGTGGGGACCAAATAGTCAAGGAAGATCAAGCGGGCCTATTTATTTATTTTTATCAAAGAATGTTTTCTTTTAAAGTTTAATTTAAATGCTGCTCATTTTTGTGTTAAAGAAAATTATTTTATTTTTAAAACTATGGATCCATGTATGTACTTAGTTTCAAGTTTTATTCAATAAAAGAGCAATATTTACGATTATGACCCAACGCTGAGTTCTCGGTAATCTATGAAAAATTAGAGCGTTACATATAATATAACAATGCACATAATCCCACACAACAATTAATAATATACATAGATTAACGACCTGCTCTGGTACCAATTGTTGGAAAAACAATTAGAGTACGCAGTGGAATAGGCATGGTGGACCCATTGTATACAACAATTAAAATTTTCTGTCTCTCATATAAACAGTTTATATGATCAAGAAAACATTCAGACAGAAACATTAACATACAATATTATGAATTTGCAACACATATATATATATAAATCTACAATATATTTATATATATCATATAAATATATACATAAATATTCAAGAACATGAGTATTTACCTCTTGAAGCCTATCAACTGTCCTTGAGTCTTTTCGTATATATTTCGATCTTCTTATCCAACGCTTTTGAGTACTCAAACCACGATCTTCCGGAGTGTTCTCTACACCTCAAGATGTGTGTGGGCACATAGAGAACATGAGTTTGTAATTTTGGAATCACAAGTATTTTTCAATACATGAGAACTTAGATTATGGTCTGAGAAAGGTTAGAATAAAGAAGAAGAAGAAGAAGAAGATAATCTTTTGTTTGACAAAATTTCTGAAACTATTCTGAATTCTCTCTTGTATTGTCTATCTCTTCTAATTATTCTATATCATATATATAGAGATTATTCTATTACCTTATTATTTATAATAATAATAATAATATTAATATAATAATAATATCACAGTGATGATAGGAATTGATTTAGGTAAATATCTAACTTACCAAATTTGAAAATATCTATTTTTAAATTATTAATTAATTAATTAAATAAATAAAATAAAAACAACAATGATACAATAGCAGTGTAGTGCTACACGCATGACAGAGTCCTTGGACTGTGTCATGCGTGAAATGTTATTTCCCTTTTTAGAGATATTGAATTTTTCTTTTTATTTATTTGACTAAAATCAATATTCTACAAAATAATGTATTTATCTTTCGAAGGAAAATATGAGAACCATATTTCAAAATTTAAATTTTAAATTCAAAATTCAAATTGATGATCATCATTATCATCATCTTTTAAAATTCAATAAATCAAAAACTATTTTTTGACTTACCAATTTTATTTTCTCCCACTCAAATAAAATAATTAATTTATTTATTTTTATATATGAATTTCGAAATTATATATATTTAAATTAAGAAATATATTTTTGAAAATTTTATAATTAATTCTAAATTAATTATGTAATCTCAATTATCATATAATTTCATACTTGACCCGGAGAATAAAATTCTTCTCAAATTTCCAAATTACAATTTTACCCTTATATCAACTCTTACCTTGATATGGTGTTGATAGAGCCAACTTGGGGACCTATGGTGTAACGCCCTACTACCTTAGAGCCGTTACTAAGTGAGTTTAGAATGTGCAATCAACTCGCTAAACGAGGTTTTTAAAACAAAGTGGTTAAACAGAAGTCAAGGTTGTAATCTTTGAAAATTCCTTAATTCATTGAAAATTTCAAGTGTCTTATATTTGGGATCCCAAAGTATAGTCTATAAAGTGTTTACAATTCCAAAATAGGTTTATAGGAAATTAACCATCAAAATCAGAGTTTAATACAGTCGTTTCTCAAAATGCCCCCAACCAAAGCAGTCGGGCAGGCCAAACATGTACGCGCCGCCCCACGCTCTCCGTACTCATGGCTGGTTGACTTTTTTCTTGCCTTTACCTGCAACACAGAGCACCCGTGAGCCGAAGCCCAGCAAGAAAAATCACACAGCATATAACATATACATATCATACAACCATTATAACAGATAACTCATAGATGAACAGATAATCCATAAGATTAAACACATATACGACCATGTCGTCCCAGAAGCACTACCATAGCCTGGGATCTCGGTCCTCACCGTAAGGATATCCCATGTATCCTTTGGGGTCTTACCCTGACTATAAGCACTTCATGTGCTAAGTGTTATACCCGGCCCCACTGCCGTTCTCGGCCCTTCGCCGATCCCGGCTCCTTTACTGTTCATTCTGCTATAACCACATATAGCATTCTCAAATAGCATTCAAACATACAATAATTCAATTAAAGCTACACTCTAACAATAATACAATCTAGGGGCATGCCTTGCAACAACACTATGGGCCCATGCCCTGCTCTACGAGTGTTACAGTTTTCTTACCTGTATCCCGAGCTTCACAATACACAAAGGTCACGAGCACTGTCCTCTACCCTGAGCCTCTCCAAAAACCTAGTCCCAATACATAAGAAGTACTCTTTAATACTAACCAATCCAAAACCACCTCTCGGGACTAATCTCATACTCTCGGGATCCCCAAATTCCTAAAACAATGTATCGGAAACATCCCCTGAGCCCCCGGAACAAATGCCCAAAAATGCAAAATTCCCTGTCCTGAAAATAGCCTAGCACCACGGCGCTACCCTTGAGGGCCGCGGCTCCCAGCAAGTCAGAGAGCACCCCCAGCCCTGATGCAGCCTCGCGCTGCGGCGCCAAAGAACAGGGTCGCGACGCCCCTTCGCGAACCCAGAAATCTGGGTTTTCCTCTGCATTTTCCCCGAGCCAAAACACTCCCAATTCAACCCCAATGCATACCCAAACCTCATAATCAACCCAAAACCTCAAATAAACCATCTAACAACCTATAAACACCACCAACAAGCTCAAACACACAATCACACCCAAAATCCACACTTGAGTTTCAGATTTTTCAAACACTTAAACCAAAGCTTGAGAAAAATATAAACCAGACTTCTAGATTCTTAAACCATAACAGATATGAGAATTCAAACATGTTTAGAGCTCTTACCTCAATCAAGAATTCAACTTGAGCTGCTCTTCCCAATCAAGTTCCAAGCTCAAACCCCAACCTTCCGTTGAACCTAACCTCAATTCATCCCAAGAATTTACCAAGCAAAGCACATACTTCAATTCTCAATTCCATGATATTCTTAGCTAAATTCTACAACATATACACAGAATTTCCTTACCTCAATTCACTGACTAATCCTCCAAGTTCCTGTAGCTTTAATTCTCTTCTTGCTCCCAAGAGATTTGCCCTTAGTTTTCCATTTCCTCCTCTAGGTTTCCTTTCAATTTCAGCAAGAACAAGAATATGCCCAAGTGTAAAACGTGAATGACCCTTTTCCCTCAGCTGAAGGTTCCTATATTCTGCCAAAAGACCATTCTACCCCTCCAAGTAGATCACTTCCTAACTGAACCTCAAGGGCACACTTGCCATTTCACCAATCCTACAAATCTACCACTTCTTTATCTAAACTTGTTACCCTTACTAATTACCAATGGTTACTCAAGTTACTCAGTCACCAATAACCATTAACCACTAATTCTCAGCCCAATTTACAAAATTCCCAGAATACCCCTAGGCTCCTCCTAAGCCAGGTATAAAATCCCGTTGTGACTTTTAAACTAATTAGCTCCCTAGAACCGTCTCGGCACGTGCATCACCATCATATCACCACTCACACATGGTACAAATCATATAATACAATTATCACATTTATGCCCTTAGCGGGCTAAAATTACCAATTTACCCCTATCATACAAACGGGGTCCACATGCATATTTATACCACCTAAACATGCATTCTAATCACATACTCATTTAAATTCATATATTAACATGCCAACTCACTTATTGCCCTCCAGGCACGCTAATCAAGGTCCTAAACCTTATTAGCAAATTGGGGTGTTACAATTATCACCCACACCGAATCATGCTGACCCACGGTCTTCGGCAATCCAACCACAAAGTCCATGGTAATATCCTCCCATTTCCACTCGGGAATCCCTAGAGGTTGCAATAACCCTGCTGGCCTCTGATGTTCAGCTTTAATCTGTTGACAAGTTAAACACCTAGCCACATAGTCCACCACATCCCTCTTCATGCCTGACCACCAATACAAAACTTTCAAGTCTTGGTACATCTTCATATTACCTGGGTATAAAGAGTAGGGAGTGGTATGAGATTCATCCAGAATCTCCCGTCGAATATCTGGATCAGTCGGAATATAAATTCGCCCCTTGTACTTCAATAAGCCCATCTCTGAGATAGAGAAGTCCTTAATCGTTCCAGCTAGGACATTCCCTCTACGTTCAACTAACTGGGGATCCCTTCCCTGTGCTTCCTTAATCCTTTCAAGGAGCGTTGACTGAAGAGTAATGTTGGCTAACCTACCAACCAATAACTCTATGCCTGCTCTGGTCATCTCCTCAGCTAGTCTGTCTGATACCTGCCTCGAACTATATAACTGTCCTGGACCCTTCCGGCTCAATGCATCAACCACTACATTAGCCTTCCCAGGATGGTAAGGATGTCACAATCGTAATCCTTTACCAACTCCAACCATCGTCTTTGACGCATGTTCAAATCTTTCTGAGTAAAGAAATACTTTAGACTCTTGTGATCAGTGTATATCTCGCATCTTTCACCATACAGATAATGTCTCCAAACCTTAAGTGCGAATACCACTGCAGCCAATTCCAGGTCATGCGTGGGATATCTCTACTCATACTCTTTTAATTGCCTTGATGCATAAGCTATTACTTTCCCAGCTTGCATCAACACACATCCCAAACCCTGTCTGGAAGCGTCACAGTAAACCACAAACTTCTCATTGTCTGTCGGCAGGCTCAACACTGGTGCAGTGATCAGCCGCTGCTTCAATTCCTTGAAGCTGTTCTCACTCTGATCTATCCACACATACTTGGTTTTCTTTCTTGTCAACTCTGTCAATGGAGTAGCAATTCTGGAGAACCCCTCTACAAATCGCTGGTAGTATCCCGCCAATCCGAGAAAACTTCTGACCTCAGGAACGCTGCTCGGTCTAGGCCTATCTCTCACTACCTCTATCTTACTTGGGTCAACCCGTATCCCCTCCTTACTAACGATATGGCCCAGAAATGTAACTTGCGGTAACCAGAACTCGCACTTGCTAAACTTAGCATATAACTTATGTATTCATAATACTAGCAAATTGTACTAACAATAATTAATCTAAAGATTCCATAACTTTATTTTACTGCGAACTGTTTTAGGTTTATTATCTTAATCTCAATCCTCTCATACCAATATGAGATTAAGACCACATAGATAAACTTTGGATTTTTCTGATATTTACTTAATATTATCAACATAATATTAGACATATTCTATATATATATAATAATTTAATTCAATTATTTATTTCATTTAAAACATTTGTCAACTACAATTGCCTTAAGGGCACTATTCCCAACAATACCATGCTTCAGCATAAAATCTTTGAATTCTAAATCCAAATATTCACCACCTTGATCTGATCGAAGTGTTTTAAGAGTCTTACCTAATTGCTTATCAGCGTCAGCTTTGAATTCTTGAAACTTACCAAAGGTTTAGATAAGTATGACCATATCTTGAATAATCGTCAATAAAAGTGACGAAGTACTCATACCCACCTCTTTCTTGCACATTTATTGGACCACAGACATCATTGTGTGCAAGCTCCAAAGGTTCTTTAGCTCTATTTCCTTTCGCTGAGAAAGGGTGTTTGGTCATTTTGCGTTCTAGACCAGATTCATAAACTGGAAGAGCTCAAACTCTTAGTTCTCTCAAATATCCATCTTTTGTTAACCGGTTTATTGTGTCTAGTCCTATACGACAAAGTCTAAGATGCCAAAGATATGTGTCATACTCATTTGAAATTTTTTGTCTTTTGTTTCCTTTTCTTTTAGTTACTTTAAATAATTCTGAGTTATTTAGCGTTCATTCATTAGGTTTGAGCATATACAGTCTGTTTGTATGTTCTACTTGACAAATTTTGAAACCATTCTTCGAAATAACAATTGCATTATTATTAAAATAAATATAAAAAAATTGTTCATGCAACACAGATAAAGAAACTAAGTTTCTAATAAATCCAAGAATAAAATAAACAATATTCAAAACAAGATAATTATTTCCAAAATATAAATGGACTGTTCCTTTTGCTCTAGCTGAAACGACCACTCCACTTCCAACTCACGCTGTCACCTCGCCATCAGCCAGTTCCCTTGACGACTCAAGTATCTGCATATCATCTTTCTTTTTTATCCAGGATGACATATCATCTTCTACATACTCAAGTATCTAAAATCCAGGATGACATATCCTCTTCCACTACACAAGCTTCAAGTACAAGAAAATCAAATTTACCTTTCTTTTTTAGCTCAGCGAGATCATTTTTATAGTTTCTCTTCTAGTGACCTTCAACCCCACAGGGAAAACATTTTCCTTTTGGTTCTTTCTTCTCAAAGTTGTTGTCATTCTTGTTCTCCTTGGCTTTTGGTGCCTTCTTGCCTTTCTTGTCCTTGTCATTATTCTTCTTCCTCTTCTTGGTTTTATCCTCAGAGGTTGAAGGTTTCACCTCTACCACATTTGCCTTAGTCTCCTTTGTTATGGTTTTGTTAAGAGACTCAATGTCTGCAGTTCATTCAACAGCTGGGTCATGTTGAATTCCAACTTATTCATAATATATGCAGAGAAAGCAGGAGTGAGCGATTCAAGTATGATGCTTACTACAACCCCATGTATTTCTGCTTCATGCATCACGTTAATCATGCTCAAGACATGTTCACGCATAGAAACACCTTTCTTCATCTTAGTAGTCATGTAGGTTCTAGTAGCCCCATGTCTATTTTGATCAAATTGCTGCCTAAACATGGCTTGCAAAGATTCCAATATATCAAAAGTAATTTCCATGGGTTCATGCTTTATATTTGTCCTCAATATTCTTAACCTTAATGTTGGATTGAATCCATGCATCATATTTGTCCTCAATATTCTTCGGGGCATTGGCAGCGGGATCTTCAGGACATTCCTCAGTTATGACAAATTTATGGTTCGCATAAATTAACATCATATTCAAATTCAATTTCCATCTTATAAAATTATCACCATTAGGTTTTTCAAGTGATGGTAAAGCAGTTATTGGATTGCCACCGTTCGACATTACTGAAAGAAATAAAATACAATAATATTATTATTTGAAAAAAATATATCAATAATTTGGAAAGTAAATATGATGCATGAATGCAATCAATTAAAACACACAAACTAACAATTACTATTCCACCATAAAACTACCCAACAAATAAAGTGTCGCCTTAGGGTTGGTCAAGTTAAATTCATATAGTTTATAAGAAAATCTTATCTTTATTATTTAAAACTTAAAATAACTCTTTATTTTCTCTTTTAAAAATAAAGTACCGCTGATTTGGTCAAGATGCAATTATCCACTGCAAAGCTTAATTGCATCGTTGTAAGTGTAACCCATTATTTCACAATTCACGACTTAACTTAGAGAGTGTCGCCTTAGGGTTGGTCAAGCCTTAAATACATCACTTCTTCCTATATTCGTAAGAAGCCAACCTTGATATTAATATGTCTACAAACCTTTCTTAGGGGGATAGAAACAAAGCTGCCTTGAGGCCTTATTCATATCTCACGATGTTATACTAATAATGGAGACCATAAGTCATATTGAGATGTTCACCTTCTCCCACTTACTATTTTAGAAATAATGTGTTTTATTAAACTAATCAATTAATTCCAAATTAATCACTAGTTTATTAATAACCCTATGAATGTAATTAATTACAAAATACATTTAATTATATAAGAGCTTATTTCTACAATTAATGTGATCTAGATAATTACCCATTACATTCATCTAACTTTACTAAAACACTTTTTTAAATAAAGTTGGTTATCTTAAAGGCCTATAAAAAAATATTGCCTTTATTATGGTGTGAGTTACCAAGTTTTAATTAATTTAATTCTTGGTAGTTTACATGCAATTGATTTCTCCTAAACAATTCACATAAACAATTAGGACAATCATAAATAATCATATTTTTAAAAGATGCATGATTAATGAAAAACTGTGTGGGGTTTCATGAATGACATATAATTGACTAATGCATGATCATGTTATCAATCAAACATTAATTAACATTTATTTAAATAAATAAACAATAAATAATGAACTGAGAACTATTGTATATTTCTAACTTTACAACAATTGAAAAAATAGAAATAAAATGACAAAATAGCCTTTAAGTTGTTTGCAAGACTCCAAGAATGATTTTCCTCTCTTTTAGGCTTTCTTGCTAATCTTTAAGAATTTGTTAGGCCCAACTAATTAATTAGAAACGAAGTTTCTAACTAATTTATTTAATGAAAACTAAAAGTAGATAAGATCAGATGTATTTGTTACATTGGACTGGGCCGATATTGACAGTAGATAGGATAAGTAAACATATCGTTATTATATATTCTAATCATATCATATAGTTAACCATCAGTCAATTCAATCATAATTCTGAGTTGTTAGTATTCTAAGTGATTGTATTATTTGAGTTCTTTGACTTGTTCATTGCCAGCTTACCCTACGGACTAGCCCATACTTACATCTTGGGAACTCGCTAGTATAATTGAGTGAGAGTGTTAATCATAGATATGAATATCTATAGCTTTTGATGAAGAAGTGAAACGATGGTTTCCTTTTAGTTTGGTTCAAGGTGCTAAATGATAGAGATTTCATTTCAGTAATTAATATTAGTTTACTGAAATATCATTTACAAGGAACTAAGTATTTTAAGGATAAAATACAATGAGGGGTAAAACCGTATTTTAGTCCCATCTCATTGTAGATCGTCTATAGAGGATTAAGTAATAATTATGGTTGTAACAATGGATAATTAATAACGTATCTATATTTGTTATAGAGCGTTCTATGAATTCAATAGTGCAATTCTGAGTCTTTAGTGGAGTCACGAGGAATTAATAGGTTAGTAAATTTATTTGTTAGATTTATAATAACTTATTGGAGTTGATTTCATAGGCCCATGGTCTCCACTGTACCTTGGATAAAATAATTTAGATAGTCTCAATTAATTGATTTAATTATCAATTAGAATTATCAAAGTTTATCAAGTCAATTTTGGATAGTTTCACAAAGTTATACAATTTAGAGAAGAAAAGAGAAATTAGGGCAGATTTATTAATTAAGATAAATTGGTGTCTAAATTAATAAATAAGTTTAAATCAAGGTTCAAATTATAAATAATTAATTTGATAAAGGCTTTAAATAATTATTTAATTAAATTAATCAATAGAAAATAATACATGCCTTAATTTTAAGTCCAATGGGCTTATAATTAAATGAGAAATTTCACGGGCCTAAAACTCATGAGAATTTCAACCTAGGGCTGTTAATTGGCTATTATTTTATTTATTTTTTAATTAAAATAAATGGCCTAATTGAGTCTATAAAAGGAATGCTTAGTGAGAGTTGAAAATAGATGACAGACACTAGTTTCTGAGAAGATCAGAAGATCTAGTAGGTTTTAGATTCTCTCTACTGCATAAGTCATTTTCTAAGCCTCAATTTTTCTCTTCTATTCTTCTTCTCTCTGTATCTATCTCATATGTTGAGAATTGCCCACCCTAGTCTAGGTGATTCTAAGGATACTTTGGAAGGCTGTGAAGAAAATTGAAGAACGGTTCAATTTCTTGGTAATAATTTGCGACATAAATGATACAAGGGTTAGAGAAACTGAATGAATGACTCAATCATTCCACTGTGTATAATGTAAGTGTTCTTATCATTAGTTGTGTTTGAATTCAATCTTAGAAACATGTTTTAGGTTATCTTATATTAATATGTTTAATATATGATTTACATGAAAATAAACAAGATCATGTATAAGTTTTCCTAACAATCACTGCTTTGGCTGCTCAAGTTGAGACATTGACTAAGAAATTGCAGCATAATACAATATCAGCCAATGCCATTCAGTTACAGACAAGGTGTGAAATTTGTGGTGGACCTCACAAATTTGAGCAGTGTATGACAACAAAGTTCAATAACACCATCCTATGGAGCAAGTCAACATGATGAGTAATTTTAATAGGCAAGCCAACAACCCTTTCTCCAACACTTACAACCCAGGGTGGAGGAATCACCCTAATTTTTCATGGAGAAATAATCAGGGCCAGCAACCTCAATTCCAACAATTCCACCTAGGCCACCAGTTCCTGAAGAGAAGTCAAATGAGTTACAAGTTGCATTGTTGACCTTGGCCAACTCCCAAGCTCAGTCTATGACTGAAACTCGGTCATCAATCAAAAATCTTGAAATGCAAGTGGGTCAAGTGGCAAATTTGTTACAAAGCAGACCTCAAGGAAATTTGCCAAGTAATACTGAGGTGAATCCTAAAGAGCAGCGCAACGCAATCTCCTTGAGGAGCGGTATGGAGTTGGAAGAGCCAGTTGAGAAATCCAGTCTTCCACCGAAAATGGAGTCTGAAATAAAAGGAAAGGTGGAAGAAAAGGTTATTGAGAACCTTGAGAAGAAGCAGTCACAAGTGAGTATAGATCATCATATAAAAATTCCTATTCCACATAGGCTACGCAAGAACAACCTAGATAAACAGTTTGCAAAGATTTTGAGGTATTTAAGAAATTGCATATCAATATCCCCTTCGCAGAAGCACTTGAGCAGATGCCAACATACCTTAAATTCTTGAAGGAAATTTTATAAAAAAAAAGGAAGTTGGAGGAATATGAGACAGTTGCGCTTACTGAGGAGTGCAGTGCAATATTGCAAAAGAAATTACCACCAAAGCTTTAAGATCCAGGTAGTTTTTCCATTCTTTGTACTATAGGGAATGTGGTTTTTGAGAAGGCACTATGTGATTTAGGGGCAAGTGTGAATCTGATGCCTTTATCTATCTATAGAAAGTTGAAATTGGGAGAAGCCCGCCCTACTACTGTGTCCTTACAAATGGCAGATCGTTCAGTGAAGCACCCAAGAGGTATTATTGAGGATGTATTGGTGAAAGTGGAAAAATTCATATTTCCTGTGGACTTTATTATTCTTGATATGGAGAAAGATGAAAATATTTCGATTATTCTTAGGAGACCATTTTTAGCTATTGGAAGGGCGCTAATTGATGTACAAAAAGGGGAATTGAAGCTTCGAGTGCAAAATGAGGAGGTAACATTTAATGTTTTTGCTGCAACTAAAATTCCAACATGTTGTAGAATGGATTTGGTAACAGAGTGTGGTAGTAAGGTAGAAGTTACCAAAATAAAGGGCATTCCTCAAGTTGGCAGTCAAACAGTGCATCATCATTTGAAAAGGTTCGTTAGTTGGAAAGCTCAACTGTTAGATGAGCGGTGGAAAGTCCCACCACTTTGCAATTTTAAGAAACGGGCGTCTTCTTATGATGCTATGGTTCTCAAGGACTTGAGAGGTGGTTTGGATTCGACTTGAATTTAATCATAAGGCCAGGGTCCAGCTAAACGACATTAACGACAACGCATTTGGGAGGCATCCCAATGGTTACTTTGAATTTTGCTTTAGATTTTATTTTTATTTTTGAACAATTTGAATTTTTGGGAACTATTTGTTTGTTGTTTTTATTTTCTTAGTTTTTAGGTTCATTCTTTATTCTGTAATTTTTCTTCTATTTTTAAACCATGAAAAACGTGAAAAATAAATAAATAAATAAACATAATAATAAAAAAATAGAAGAATTTTGGTTCCGTTGCCTAGGCGCTGAGTAAGAAGCGCCCCTGCGCTGGCAAAGTCAGAGAGTCTTAGCCACTTCCACCGTCACTACCCTTTTGATGTGCATTTGCTTCCCGGTAATTCTTCTTCACTTTGCTTTTATTTTGAACATTGTGGAAAATGTTCATATTAAGTTTGGGGGAGGAGATTTACTTTCGTTTTGTATATATTGAGTAGTTTGTTTTAGTTGCGTTTGTGTTTTAGTTGTGTATTGTATTTGTGTTGTTGTGTCTAGGATGTTTAGAGTGTCGTGTTTAGTGGATCAAGTTGATAATGATTGTCGATGAGATTGAGTGAATACAGTGTGATATAATTTGATGGAATTGAGAGCTATGCTATGGAAAAAAATTGTGTGCTTAAGTTGGATATTTCTTGAGTTTACTTGTGGTTCTTATTAAATATGAACACTCTATCATGATTGTTGAATTTCTTGTACTCAATGGTGTGGTTTATGCATTGCTGAATCTTTGGTTTGAGGAAAATTCTAGAACTTGCTTGTTTACTATTCGAGACGAAAATTTTGAGACTTTGCATGCTTAGGAAGATGATTAAGGCATTTTGTTGGAACATTTGAGCCTTTCAAGCCAACCTTTCCAATTTGATTTCTATAGTTAACCCGTTTGAGCTTTAAATTATCTTTTTAATTGTTTGTACCATGTTTTGAGCTTCATCAACCTCAATTATATTCCTTTTACGTTGACTACCATGAGTATAATATGTAATTGGGGAAGTAATGTGTTGGGAATGGTTTGTAGAGAGAAGAAAAGAAAAGAATATATATATTATATTTCAATGTTACTTCCCGTAAATAATAAAGAAATAAGTTTGGGGGAAGTATACATCATCTAAAAAAATAAAAAATAAAAAACAAATGAAAGAAAAAGATATATATATTTGGTTGAGTTATGATAAATCTCTCTCGAGCAATGAACAAGAGGGAATGAAGGGTTGATTGGTTTATATACGTGTGGTAGATTAAGCTTAAATGACTTTTTCACCCACCTTCACCTAAGCCGTTCGTGATAACCTTGAAAAGTCCTTGGGATTATTAAGCATGTTTTAGTCTAAATTAGTGGAGAATAGTAAGTTCGCAAGCCTATGTGATTATGGACTCGATGGACTGCTGGTGTGAATTAAGTTTGTGTAAACAGAGTTTAGTACTTGTTTATTCATTAATCATGATTTGGTTGTCATATGTATTAATGCTTATAGTGAATTTGAGAAATATTTGACTTGAAATTCGAGATTGTAAAATGATGGCTATAATGTTCTAAGGATGGCATTGCGTGGTATTCATGATTTTTTAGGCTAGATCAATTGTTATTGACTTGATTCATTTTAGAGTCTGTTTGTGTTTTTTTAGAGTGTTTAGAGTTCTTTACTCGAGGGCGAGTAAATGTTAAGTTTGGGGGAGTTTGTTGAGTCCAGTTTTGTGTTGTGTTTTAGGTAATTTTTATTAAGTTTCTCTATTGTTTAGTGTGGTATTATGCTTGTTTTTGTTTGTTTTAAGGTTTTAGCTTTTAAATAAAGGAAAAGAACAATTGGAGAAAATTGGTAGAAAAATGATGAAAAATTGGCTTTTTGGTGTTGATTCCATGAAAAGATAAATCCTCAAGCAATTTTATGGCTTCGGTGAATTTTTGGGGCCAAAAGCTAAAAAATTTAAGAAGTTGTAAAGGGTCGCGGCGCTACGATGTTGAGCCACGGCCAGGTCCAAGGCAGAAAGCCTGTTTTTCGAGGTTTGACACGGGCCGTGGCGCAGGAACAGAGGGTCGCGGCGTTGATGAGTGTGTCTGCCCAGAAAATATACACGGGTCGTGTCACTGAAAAGGTTGGGTCGTGGTCCGCCTGATCGAAGCCCAGCTATGATTTAGACACGGGTCGTGGCGCTGTAATAGGTGGGCCGCGGCCTGCATTGCTTTTGAAGAAAAAAATTATGTTTTAATCCTAATTTCGAGAGGAGAGTTTTAGACGGCAGAGAAGAGAGGAAGAAAACGTAGAGAAACCATTCCGGGGAAGATTGGATAAGATCTAGGGTTCTTTTTCTCTTTTTCTTTGTCTTTTTTTTATGTTAATCATTAGTATTATGGATTTCACAGTCATGTTAATGAACTAATTTCATTATTAGCATTTCTAAGGATGGATCATGATAATGTTAACAATTGGTAAACTAATTCTTGCTGATTTTTTTTAGTGGCAATAAAATGAACACGTAAAATCTATCAACTTCAATGCTAGTTTTAAGAACCATCTCATGTATGCATGTTACATGCAAGTTGACTTTTACGCTCAAATATATGTTATTTAATCAAATCCATGGTTCCTAATTTGGAAATCATTGAGAATTACTTAGTAGAATTGATATTATTCTTTTATGATTCTATGTGACGTTGTTGTATGAATAGAGTTGTGGTGCAACTTGTGCCACATGTGCATGGCTCATGCACATGTGGGGTATGTATGTTGGGCATGCGTAATTTTACATGATTTTAAAACGAACGTTTGATTGTTATTTTAGGCTCATTGTGAAGTACCCCACACTTTATTTTTGCTTGGACTCGAGGTAAGAAAGTTAGCTTGAATTTTCTATGAATTATGTTGAAATGTATGAACTATTATGTTGCAAAAGTTATAGTGTTGTGGAAAGTATAAGTTATGGTAAGCTAAAGTGTTATGAAAAGTATGAATAACTATGTTATGGTTTGGATTGTTGTATGTCTCCTTGTATGTTGTATTAAAAAGTAGTAGGTTGTTAGCATGCTGAACGTGACACAACAAAGGAGTTACTAAGGATATGACGTAACTCATAGGGCGAATGCGCCGAGGTTATTCGAGGACAAGAGTTCCTGTTTACCTCATAGAGGAGGTCTTAGTGGTTTTTGCTTTTGCTGGTTACCTCACGATGTGACATGGACAATAGGGGTGCCGCACTCACATGAAGTATGATTATGTACGCCCTGAAAATCAGCACGTACCTTTTTAGGGAGCTTGGGTATAGCTGGCTAGCAAGAGGCTATAATCGATGTTCCACGTGTTCACCTTTCATCCGAGGAAATTTAGCACGATTCCCTAGATAAATAGCTCGAGCTGATGAAGTTCAAAGCAACATACTACCTGGAACCACTTGTGGAGTATAGCATCAAAAGGCACGAGCTGAAGTTACGCTAGCTCATGGTACGCCAGAGGTCTGACGTACCCCTGGATCTTTATAAAGTTGACCACGCAATATAAACGTGCGTAAACAGACATCACGTGTTTGTTTACTCCCGAATTCCTGGATACGCAATATAAATGTGCATGATCAAACATCACACGCCTGATTTAGACCATGCGACCCATGATCCAATTTACCTAATGATTAGACCACACTTCAATATAAAATGTAAATATTAATCATTAGTGTCACAGAAATGATGTGAAAGATCCAGGGATCATGGGATGACCCCAAAACCTACCCAGGGATCATTCTCCAATAAATACCAAGGCCCTGGGTAGTGTAGGGGGTTGGATTTTTTCTGTAATGCAAAGTTTGTAAAACTATAGAGAGAGATACAGTAATAACATAGACTAGTGGACTAGGGGGATTTTAACCTTCGAACCACGTAAAAAGGAGTGAGTATTTTTCTTTGTGTTTGGGTTCTACCATTCTTGAGCATCACTATTTTCACAGTACGGTTTATCCTTAAGCACTAATCCATCCTAGTTATTTGTATAATTCACAGTTGGCAAAAAATCGCGTCAACAGTTTGGTGCTTTCATTGAGAGGGTTTAGATTAGTTCTATCACGAAAGATCCAAAAGAAGGTTCATCATGGTGGTCACTCGTTCAAGGCATGGTAACGAAACGGATCAACATGGTGGGCAGGAGGCTCACCATACTGCTGTTTCCAACGAACATAACCTCGAGATTCAGCAGCGATTGGGAAAACAACCAATGGGCCATGATGACACCGGAAGCTTAGCACCCTTATCACTGAATCCAAACTCGGGTTACTTGACAGAGGTGGAGATGGAAAACATGCAGTTGAGGAGCCATCTAGCCAAAGCAAATAAGTAAATCGAGGAAGTCCTGGCTCGACTACCCCATCTCTTAACTGACGTTAATGTCGGAAAGAGGCAAGGTAGGACTCATAAGTCCCACCGGGATAGTCGACCCAAGCCTAGTCGATCAGTTAGAACCTCAACCTCGAGTTCTACACATATGTCGCACCATCACCAGGAAACTCTGTTTGATGATTTTCCCAGGGACCATCAATGAGTCAGCCGGTCAATCAGAACTACTACTCCAAGTTCAGCTCCACCTTTGAATGCACCCAGGAGAGCTCGCGGCAATTCATGGAGGAGGTCTGGGGAGAGCTCACGAAGGCTAACCGCTCTAGGTAGCCCTCCCACGCCGCGATTAGATCGCCAGATGCATAGAGCTGGAGATGGTGGAGCAGAGCGACTTTGAGCTAGTTTGGTCCGACCTGATGGAACCAGAATTGCCTCACCGATTAGACATCCTCCTTCGTCGATAAGATATCCATCTCCTCCTCATCCTGCTCGAGACATTCCTACATATGGAAATAACAGGAGGAATCTTCCCCCCACTGCCCCTACTCATGCCCCGCGGGCACACAGAAGTGTCCCAGATCCTCACCCTCGGCAGCAGGCTCTAAGCTTCTCCAATGGGAGCTATTAGACTGAGAGCCATCGAAGTGGTAGATCTAGTGGAGATCTGAGAAATCATCTAAGTTTGGCACAGAGTCCTCGAGCCGACCCACAGACTGACCTTCGGGATCGCCTAAACTCGCAGAGGGGAAGTCTGACCAGAAATGAAGTTAGTCACACTTGCCGAGAGGACGGTCTTTCCGAAGTATGTGACAATGGGAATGTCCCACCAAACCAAGCTCAAGCTTGGAGGGACAATAACTCGCCAAATGCGTACAATGGGTCAGGAGCTGTTGAATAGCCCCAGAACAACCAAGGAATCCAAGACCAAACCCTCGAAAGGTTAGCTCAGATGGAGGAGCTGATGAAGAGACTCCTATCAGAAAAGGAAAAAGAAGAATATGACTTGGGGGATGAGCTCGAGCTCTTTTCCCCCAACATCACAGCAACGGCATACCCGCTGGGTTTTAGGATGCCCCATCTATCCAAATTCGATGGGGATGAAGATTCATCGGATCACTTGGGGATGTATAACACTTTGATGATGGCCCATAATATCGGGCCCAAGCTGAGATGCTTGATATTTCCTTCGACTCTGATCGGGGCAGCTAGACAATAGTTCAAGCAATATAAGAAGCATTTTATTAGCTTGTGGAAGAGTTTCTCTGCCGATTTAAAGAGGGCATTCCGAGCTTCTCAGGTGGCTCGCATCAAGGTGGACTCCCTTGCTAATGTAAAGCAGCAGCCCGAAGAGCCCTTAAAAGCTTACCTGAGCAGGTTTGCTAACGTTGCGGCTCGAGCTAGAGACGCGGAAGAAAGTTCCAGACTCATGGCGATGAGAACTGGAATCCTTATTGGGGGCGACCTATGGAAGGAAATCCAAAGGAAGGGTGTCAACACCTTAGATGAGTTCCTGAACAAAGCCCAGAGGTGGATCAATTTAGAAGAAGCGCGAGCATCGGTCGCAGGAACCGGCCAAGTCCCTGACCAGCCTACTGGAACAGAAACGGATGTCATAATAATGACTCAAACCATTGCCCAGAATAACCAAGGGGGAGGGAGCAAGAGAAAGGGAAATGGTGAGGGCAGCCAGAATGGTCCAAAGAAAAACAAGCCCGTGGAGAAGTTCAAACCGATCTACACAACTTATGCCGACCTCACGGATACTAGAGAGGGCATTTTTCTGGCAAATTCTGCTCGCCTTCCATGGAAAAAGCCGGAGCCCTTAAAAAATCAAAGGGAAAGAGAGACCCTTCCAAATTTTGTCAGTTCCACAATGACATTGGTCATAACATCGATGATTGTAGGCATTTGAAGGATGAGATCGAGACACTCATCAGAGCTGGACCTTTGGCTCAATATGCGTGGAATCGAATCCTTCCCAGTCAGCTCGCTGGGCCAAACATTCAACAAGCTCCAGAGGCTCCCGTAATCCCGACCGGAGCCCGGGTGAATCAGGATACCCCTCCTCCAATAATAGGGGGAGAGATAACCACCATCTCCAGAGGCCCTCATCTGGTAGGCACGAGAAGAGGTGCCCAAAAGAGATACATCAATGAACTGAGATCTCACAACGGAGTTGAGTTTATCCCAGAGTAGCATCTATCTAAATAGCAGCGATTGGAGAAGCAGCCAATCAGTTTTACTAAAGAAGACGCTAGTCATGTCCAGTTCCTACATAATGATCCTCTAGTCATAACCGCCCAGCTCGCCAATCGAAGAGTTAGGAGGATACTAGTTGATAATGGGAGTTCAGTGAACCTGTTGTTTTGGTCCACACTAGAATAGATGGGATTGTCCGTGACTGAGCTGAAGGCCACCTCCATGATGTTGTATGGGTTTTCTGCCGAAGGGTCGGCAGCGATAGGAATGATCGAATTAGTAATAACCTTGGGTGAGGGACCACGAACTGTTTGTGGTCATCAATTGTCCCACAATGTACAATGTAATATTGGTTCGACCTACGTTGATGGCATTCAAAGCCATAACTTCTGTCCACCACCTCATAGTTAAATTTCATTCATCTGCGGGAATATGTACGGTCCGAGGCGATCAGCTCGCTGCCAGGGAATGCTATAGCATTTCCATGAAGGGAAAATCACAACTCGGGCAGCAGACGATGGCCATTCAGGGCGGCGGCAAGGAATCCCAGGAAGTGAGAACTGATCCTGGGATGGAAGAACCTCAGCAAGCCGGTGGCGTAGGTACCACCTTGAGTAATGATATTGAACCAAGAATAGGCGAAGATAGATCCGAGCTCCAGGCTATCGAAGAGCTCAAAGAGGTAAACATCGATCCTAAGGACGCTTCGAAGATGGTTAGGCTCAGAAAAAATCTTGGCGCTGAGAGAAAGGTGGAGCTGCTGAAATTTCTACGAGAAAATCTAGATGTTTTCGCTTGGTCTCATGAAGATATGGTTGGGATCAGCGCGAGCGTCATCATGCATACCCTCAATTTGGACAAAAGTATACCTGCGAAGTCCCAGAAATAAAGGTGTCTGGGTACGACCCGAACTACGGCCCTAGAAGAGGAAGTAGCTCGACTTTTAAAATGCGGCTTTATTCACGAGGCAAAATACCCGATCTGGGTCGCCAATCCTGTCCTGGTCCCAAAGCCCAACGGAAAATGGCGGACCTGCATCGACTTCTCCGATCTGAATAAAGCATGTCCCAAGGATTGGTTCCCCTTGCCAAGAATTGACCAATTGGTGGATGCCACCGTAGGGCACGAGCTCATGTCCTTCATGGATGCATACTCGGGTTATAACTAGATCGCTATGAATCCCACGGATCAGGAGCATACTAGCTTTATGACTCCAACCAACATTAATTGTTATAAAGTCATGTCCTTCGGGCTGAAGAACGCAGGGGCTACATACTGGAAATTGGTCAATAGAATGTTCGCTACTCAGATCGGGAAAAACATGGAAGTTTATGTTGACGACATTTTAGTCAAGTAAAAAACTGTCGGTAACCATGTTCTTGACCTGAGGGAGTGTTTTGAGATCCTAAGGAAGTATAGTATGAGGTTGAATCCCCAAAAGTGTACCTTCGGGGTGGCATCAGGGAAATTTCTAAGGTTCATAGTCAACACTAGAGGCGAACTCGGACAAAATTAGATCGCTGCTAGAGATGCCTTCACCCAGGTCGCATAAAGATGAGCAGAGTTTGACAGGAAGGGTGGCGGCCCTCAATCGATTTATTTCTAAGTCCACTGATAAATGTTTGCCATTCTACAACCTGCTTCGGGGGAACAAAAAGTTCGAATGGACTGAGGAGTGCTAGCAGGCCTTCATCAACCTGAAGACACATCTGGCCGAGCCACTAATATTATCTAAACCAACGGCTAGAGAGCTCCTTTTTCACTATTTAGCCGTGACCGAAAATGCAACCAGTGCCGTGCTGGTTCGAGAGGAGGACCGAATTCAAAAGCCAGTATATTATATAAGCAAAAGACTTCTCATAGCAGAATCTCGGTATCCTTTAATGGAAAAAATGGCGTTCTACCTTATTACGACTTCCAGGAAGCTTAGGCCATATTTCCAATCCCATTCAATCCACGTCATGAACGATCAGCCTTTAAGGCAAGTGCTGCAGAACCTGAGACATCCGGATGTTTGTTGAAATGGGTTGTCGAGCTCAGCTAGTTCGAGATACTGTATATACCCCAGACTACGATCAAAAGCCAAGCCCTGGCTGATTTCATGGCTGAATGCACTGGATTCCA